>NC_057798.1:718022677-718159780 GCF_018294505.1 Triticum aestivum | reverse complement strand
AGTCGTCCCGCCATTCCACCGCTTTGGGGCGGCCGTCTTGGTCGCGCTCGATGGTGATGTGGGTCCGACTGTGGCTGACAGCCGGCTCCATGTCCTTCTTCCCACGGGCCCCGCCAGTCGGCATCCGAGACGTCGCACCTTGGTCTCGGCGAGGCGGTGGGCCGTCGTTTTGGCGCTGCGGTGCCTCGGTACGGCAGCCGACATCATTCTGCGCGGCGGCCGCATCGAGGAGCTGCTGAACTCGCTCTGTCATTACGCGGCGCTCTTCACCTTCGAAGTTGTCGAGCTCGTCTGCCGCCACCTGGGCGGCTCGGATATTCTCTGCGGGCATGGCATACACAGGGCGATCAGCCCCGAAAAGGTTGGCGGCTGCCGCGCCACGCTGCCGGACCGCGCCTAGGCGGCTAGGCCCAGTCGGAGCCGGCGAGCTGCCTACGGCGCGATCCATCTCGCGTTGGTAGGCCTCTGACAAGTGCCTCATGCTTGCCAACTTCTTCGCGCCTTCGACGAGCTGGAGGCGGAGCGCCTCCAGTGTCTCGGCGTCGGCGTCTTCCGGAATCGGCGCCGCAAGGCCTCGCAGGGCCGCGTCAAGCGGGTCGTGCGCTCCTTCGCCGGAGCGCTCGCCGTGCTCGAGGACGAGGACCTCAGTGATGGTGCTTCCGCCGCTCCCCGCGCACGGGAGCGGCTCTTCGTAGACCACCACGTTGGTGGGGAACGCGTCGAGCGACGCGGTGTCGGAGTCGACCAGCATCGGGTCGGTGGATCCTATGGACTCCAAGTCCGTGGCAGGCTCGCTGGTGACATGGAGTTGGTCGAGGAGGCCCGCGAGGAGGCTCTCGGGAACACTCGTGTCTGCATCGGACGCAGGCTCGTCGGAGAGGCGAACCTCGTCAATAAGATCGGCGAGGCAGCTGGCCGCACAGGCGATCTCAGCGCCGTGCAGCGCGTCGGCACAGACGCCGTTCGGCGTGCCGGGCTGGTTGTGCTCGCCGGGGAGGAACAGGGTTCCCATCCAGAGCAGATCTCCGGACGACGGTGCACCTCGCCCCATGGTGGGCGCCAAATGTCGGGGGTTGGGTACGACATATGCCAAAGGATGGCTTATCATGGTGGGAGCGAGTAGAACGTCGCCGGTGCCTGGAAGCGGGATGAGGCGGAGACATGCACGCCGGCGGAACTTACCCAGCTTCAGGGCTCTCCTAGGAGATAACACCCCTACTGCTGCTCTGCGGGGTCTCCGCATGATCACTAAGGCAAAGTGACTACAATGGTGCTCCTGGAGCTGTTTTTGGGAGGCTGGAGAGGGCGAGGCTAGCTCTCTCCTTCCTATGCTATCTGGTCTATCTCTATCAAGGTCTTAACCCTTTGCATGGGTGCCCCGGGGGGCTTATATAGGCCTGCCCCCCGGGGGTACAATAGTAATCTGGCTGGGCACGGATCCCAACCGTCTGTCTCTCAGGCCGCCGTCTATCCCGCCGGCTTCTAGAGCCCGCTGACTGGCGGGTCCCGCGGACAGGCTCGATACTGTAGCGGCACTCCTGATGACGCAGGCTCGGTCATCGGGTCGTGGCAACAGTGCCGCCGTCTATCGGGTGGTCACTGTCGCCATTCCCCATCTTATCTGGTTAATGGCTCGTGGGGCCCTGGGAGGAGTCGGCCGACTCCAGGGAGGCCGACTCCCACAGGTCCGTCTTCGGGTGGCCCAGGCCGCCTTCGGCCCACCCGCTGATAGGCGGCCCCGCCGCCTTCGGGTCGTACAGGCCGGCATCGTGGGCACAGTGTACTGCGCACTGTGGCTGAGGTCAGGGCAGACATGGCAACAGTGCCGCATCTCGCCGGAGATCTTCCCGTGATACGGCTCACTGTAGCCATGCCGGTCCTTCATAAGCAGTGGAAGGGGAACGGCCATGCTGTGACCGTACCCCGCGTCGTACTTCAAGATGAAGGAGGAGTCTTGGGCCGACTCTCCATAGTCGGCCTCTCTGGAGGTCGCCAGCTTGGAGTCGGCTTATCTGGGAGTCGCCGTTGGGACTCGGCATATTGTGGAGTCGCTCCTGGGACTCGGCCTGAGGGGCGCGTCCTGCCCCGATGTCTTGAAATGTCTTGGGCCTCGGGTTTGCCTACCCGTGGCCCATAACTCCGACAGAGGTTGCTGGCGGAGTAGGCAAACCGCCCTCCATGGAGGGTGCCCGCTCGCCCAATCCTGGAGCTTTAGAGGCCTCCAGGACCTTATCCGGCTCTGAGCCTCTTTGAGACGACACCTCAGTGTCGCGCCTGGACTCCGAAAAAGGAGCCCCCGGAGGTTACTCGCTCGCCACAGCATCCGAGCTCAACGAATCCTTTGATGAGGACTGTCCGGCAGGAGACCTCGCCGGGCTGTATGAGATGTGGTGACAGTCAAAACTACTATGCCCAGACGACCCTGGATACATAGGCCTATTTGGATTTTGGTTACTTACGATTTTCCCAGGGGCTGGGCCTCGGGATCCCACTCCGAGCTATTATCGGCAGTCGGGGTGGATGCCTCTGGGTGGGAACCTCGCCCCCTCTTGGGCGATTCGGCCTCTAGAGACGGGGAAGCTGCACGCTTCTTCCCTCCTTCAGAGCGAGGCTCGTCCTCCTTTGCTTCCTCCTCTTCGTCTTTGGAAGAAGGAGCGTCACTGGAGCCTTCGGATCTGGCGTCCGAAGCCTCGCAGCAACGGAGACCACTCCGGGTCTTCTTGACCTACTTGGAGGCCTCCTTCTTTGGCGCCTCATAAGGCGCAGGGACCAGCATCTTTGTTAGAAGAGGTCCGGCCAGTTCCTCCAGCAGTGGGCCGGACATTGTATCCGCTCCACCTTCTTTATCCATCCCTGAGGTCATGACGAAGCATGATTAGAATTTTCCCTCAGGACATGCCAACTGAAGCATGGATGGACAGGGCGTGGCTGTAACTTACGGGGCTTGGAGAATGGGATAATTGACACCCCCGATCCTTGGTGGAATCCAGCCATTTGACGGACTTGAAGAGCACCTTCCAAATATCCTCGTGGGAGGAGTCATAGAGCTCCTGAAGGGTCTGGTGCTCGGTTGAATCGAACTCCCACAAAGTGCAGGCTCGACGCTCGCAAGGGAGAACCAGGCGAACTAGCATCAGCTGGACTATGTCAACGAGTTTGACGTCCTTGTCGACCGCACTCTGAACGCGCGTCTGGAGCAGTGATAGCTCATCGTACGAGGACCAGTTCGGGCCCTTCTTGGGCCAGGGCGTGAGCCGTAGTGGAGCTCCAGATCTGAATTCAGGAGCCGCAGCCCATTTTTTGTTGCGTGGTTCAGTGATATAAAACCATTTTTGTTGCCACTCCTTGACGGAGTCATTGAAAGTGCCCTTCGGCCAAACGTGTCACGACCGGTTTTTCGGGTATTAATTTCCCAGAAAATGGCCTTTGTGCTCACCAGCCCCAGGAATACTGTTAGATGATGAGGCACCAACTTGATACAGAAACTCCAAGCAAAAATACATAATATGTAGTACAAGACCATTCTGGACTATGAGTACAACATAAGGTTGCTAGTGGTTGATGGCGGAAGCGGTTTGTGGTACATCAGCGTCTATGGGACTCCATTTCCCACAGGAACAGCTGACCAGGTTAACTCCTATCTTCGCGAGGCTGCTATCACCGTTGCTTAGGTTCCAGGGCTGTCACCGCAACGCTCCTCTCCATGCAAGAAATCTGGCCAAGACAATAGCCAGGGACAAGCCAGTGAGTACTTTGAATGTACTCGCAAACATTATGAACACGGGTATAATATGACAAATCATGCTCAACAATATTTTATGATCACAACGTCAGTCATAAAATAAAAATCCCTGATGCATGCAAGCACATTATTTATATGCAACATGAATATGTAGTAATCGAGTAGTAATAAAATGCACTAATCGGGTAACACATAAAATAACGAGTCCTCCGTATCACGTTGGTGTTGTAACCGTATCAAATAACCCAAAAGGATATTATGCCAGGGTTCAGAATGCTTGCCTTCAAGTTGTGGAGGGGTGAGGTGCACCCCAAAACTTTTGAAAGTTATAATCTCCCCTCCAAATTCCTATTTTTGAAAATATTCAAATTAACACATACTTTAAAAACAGTACAAAAAAGTTGCTTGAAATTTTTTCAAATATATCTAAAAATAAACTAGACAATATTTGGGAAACAACAGAAAAAGAATCAAGTCATTTGGAGTTTTATTTAAAAAGATATGGCCAGTCAAAGTTTAGTCAATATTCTGTTTTAAAACAAAACAGAGAAAAGAAAAACGTTTGGAAATAAATACACGTCGAAGGCGTACTCTGGAATTATGCCTCCACTTCTCGAGCGTGGACCGGCCCGTGGTCACTGACAGTGGGTCCAGGGGGCCCACTGGTCAGGTTTGACCGGTCTCCCCCGCCTTCCCTCTCCTTTGGCCGAACGGGGGCGGAGCTCCGGCGATCTTCGCCGCGGACGACGGCTCCTCAAGGGCATCTAAGGGCAGGGATGGATCCGCCAGCTCAGGGCGGACCTCCCCGTGGTTGCTGGGTCGGCGGGGGTGGAGGGAGTCGCCAGCGGCGAGCTCCGCGGCGGAGGAGGCTTCATGTGGGTTTGGGGTTGTGTTCTACGGTGGTTCCCGATCACGATTGAGAGGCTGGGCAGCTCCGCAAGGTCGAGGGGAGTAGAATGGTGGCGCTGGAAAGGGGGAGAGGGCCTGGTCGGGACGAAATGGACCGGAGCATGGCGGCGGCCGAACCGGCCGGAGACGGGGAAGAAGGCTTTTCTCCGTCGATTGCGGGCTAGGGGAGCTTCAAGGGGATGGCCTGAGGCTGCCTGAGTGGCTGGACGAGCCCGGGACCCCTACTTATAGTGTGGCTAGGTCGGTTCACGGCGGCCGTGGATAAGTTCGTCGGCGACTGCCGTTCTGTAGCTTGCAGGGCATCGTGGCGGTGACGGGCGCTTGCGGACAAGCTCACGGATAGGATCACGCTGTTCCAGGGCAGCTGGCGCGCACGGGTGGCTCTGGCGGCACCGTCCGGGGCAGGAGCCCACTGTGGCCGGCCGCTAGCCGCCGTGGGCGACCTGACAGCGGCGCTGTAGGGCGCCAGGGGCGGCTCTGCGGTGAGGGAGGGGTCGGGTGCGTCGGCTGGAAGCGGGAGGGGACTAGGACAGGCGCGGGGAGGCGACAATGGGACGCGGCGGCTCGGGCGCACGCACGTGCAAAACGCGCGCTCTGGCCGCGCCCAGAGCACACACGCGACATGCTCGACAGAATGCCAGGGCCTGCTAGGAAGCTAGGGTGGAGCTAGGGTTTTACAGTATTAGGTTAGGGTAGTCTAGAGGCTTAGTGGACATGCCAGTATGTCCAGAGGGGCAAGATCTCAGTGCAAAACTAAAATCACGCCAAAACTGTCCATGCACACAAAGTGTTTGACAAAATGCTAGAGGCATATAGGCAGTTCTTGGAGTGGCCAAAAACTCCAGACTAGTGTCTCTTTAGATGCAGGTAAGGATGGCAAGGTTAGTTGGCCAAATCTAGAAACTTGTTAGTGTAAGTTTGCAAAACTCCAGTTCTGGACAGAAGGAAAAGGGCATAATATCATGAACCAAAAATGCTTCAATGAGTCCAACCTCCTGGACTTAAGGGTTTTGTAAGGTGTACTACAAGCAGGAGAAAGCTCATGGTCACTAGAGCAAAAATAATTAGGGATGTAGTAGAAAACACCCAACGGGGCCAGAATGAAAATGAGGTTGATTCACTCAAATTTTTCAAAGAACATCACTGGGGTTTTGCATAAAGTTGAATAATATACTCCTATTGACATCTCATAATTTTGGTGGGATTTTTAAAAGAATATTCAAATAAGCTGTAGTGCAATCCACTATCTGGCCCAGATTTAAAAACTTGGGGTAAAGCTCAAAATCTCCAAATGACTAAGGAATATTTTTGCACAAAAGTGATTTAAAAACATCACATGACATCTCCAAATTTTGGTTGGAATTTTAAGGAAATTTATCAAATGGTTGTAGTTCAAATAGAGCTCCAAAACTATAGAAATTATTTTAAGGAATAAAGTTCAGAGAGAAATAATTATGCAAATAAATCCACTGATAATAGAAATGTTTTTATTGAGAGGGTAAACAAGTCCAATCATTTTTTTGGAAAGTTTACATTTGGGGTAAAAATTCCATAATAATAAAGAAAAGAATGGTTCTGAAATCAAAAGGAAATCCAGAAAATAAAAGTTTAAGTTTCCCGGCAAAACTTTAATTAATAAAATAGGGTTAAATTTTTCGGGGTGTTACAACACTACCCCTTAAGAAAAAATCTCGTCCTCGAGATTTGTTAAGAGTTGTTTTGAAAATATCATTCCAGTTAGTTGAAATGAAAAAGTTTACTCATAGCACAAACTTTGAGTCGTCGGGGTTGGTAGCTACGCCCGGGTTAAAATGCAATCGCTCACCAACACACTTATGCATGGCTACCATAAAAATTAGGGGCGCACGAGCAAACAACATTTAATTGTGGCGATACAGGGTCACACAATTACCGGGCGCGGTTATACTAAGACTTGGTACTACTCGAGTGATTTAGTCTACCTCGTTAATATCTAAGTGGGCGTGCGTTGCGGACGTCGAGGCTTCTCCATGGTTTTCACCGTCGGGATTAGCTGGAGGGGGTGAGGGGCTGCATGGTCGGGGTAGCGATGATGACCATCCCGAGGATTGTTGGCCACAATCCCGTTGGAGCGTGTTCCCAAAAGGCGACGAAACACTTCTAGGGTCATCAAGGTGCTTTGGTCAATGACTGGGGCAGACCTCAGGGACTCGATCGGTTGTCCGAACAGCACGACTGGGTTGTCGGCGTTGGGCTCATCTTCTCTTCTCGCCGGGGCTCGGCGTATCAGTTCTCCACGAGCTGCGATCAAATCGAGGGTGATTTGATCGAACAGTTCCTCTAGTGTACTTACATAGCGCACCAGATGCAACAATGCAGGGTCCGTCTTGTGATCTCCGTTGGCAACTTGGGGTGGTCTACCATACCCGTCACGGCTGGGGTAGTAGTAGAACGAGCGACAGCTAACTCTGGGCGACAAGTGCCGGAGTTGAACTACAACCTCTCGAGCAGCTAGTTGGATGGCTTGTGGCTCAAAGGAAGTTGTCCTTCCGGTGAACCTGTAGGGGCGTTCGGGCGATAGACCCCTACCATAGACGTGTACAGTGGCCCAGAATTGATAGCTTTCACCGCTCATGGGCCCTTGGTACACAACATATTCCGAGGGCTCTTCTAACGCAAAGGCACGACGGGTGAGGTTTGCTAGCACGGTCACAAAACTTCCAAGGTTGTTTGCTGTGGTCTCATTGTGCACGACGGGGCCAGGCATTATGGCTTGGTTTGGGGAAGAGGTTGTGCTATGCTGTGTTGAGGCTAGCGTGCCCTTTTTATAGAAAAAGGGAAGGTGTCTTCCCTCGCACGCTTGCGAATGGGACAATTTAGGTGTCGGTCACTCGCGCGTGATCGACAGGCTTGGCTGATAGGTTGGGCACCGACTGCCAAAAGTGTCAGGTCACTGAGTGGCTATCTTGCATGGGAAGCTTGGCCGGGGCTAGGTTAAGGTCTGGTGGGATGGTTAGTCTAGGTTTTTTCGACCTGGCTAAGATAGGATTAGCCAATGGTCAGCCTGGCTCTGATACCAAGTTTGTCACGACCGGTTTTCCGGGTATTAATTTCCCAGAAAATGGCCTTTGTGCTCACCAACCCCAGGATTACTGTTAGCTGATGAGGCACCAACTTGATATAGAAACTCCAAGCAAAAATACATAATATGTAGTACAAGACCATTCTGGCCTATGAGTACAACATAAGGTTGCTAGTGGTTGATGGTGGAGCGGTTTGTGGTACATCAGCGTCTATGGGACTCCATTTCCCACAGGAACAACTGACCAGGTTAACTCCTATCTTCGCGAGGCTGCTATCACCGTTGGTTAGGTTCCGGGGCTGTCACCGCAATGCTCCTCTCCATGCAAGAAATCTGGCCAAGACAATAGCCAGGGACAAGCTAGTGAGTACTTTGAATGTACTTGCAAACATTATGAACACAGGTATAATATGACAAATCATGCTCAAAAATATTTTATGATCACAACGTCAGTCATAAAATAAAAATCCATGATGCATGCAAGCATGTTATTTATATGCAACATGAATATGTAGTAATCGAGTAGTAATAAAATGCACCAATCGGGTGTCTGAAGCGACGCCTCGAAAGGATAATAAATAACGAGCATGCCTCAGTCGGGCGTTTGAGCGACACCACATAAAGGGCTTATAAAGTAAATAACAAGCATGCCACAGTCGGGCGTCTGAGCGACGCCACATAAAGGGCTTATAGAGTAAATAATTAACAAGCATGCCACAGTCGGGCATCTCAGGGACACCACATAAAGGGCTTATAAGAAAAACAATCACGGTGAATATCCAGGAGGTAGAACCGTCCCAGGGATAATCAGTACTTCAAATAATATAAAGGGTTAGTACATAATAATAATAAACATAATCATCATAAGTCACACGTCATGATCCATGTTCTGGTTTAGTAGTTTCTCCTCCGAAGACCGACACTAAGACCGACACTTGACCCAATCCAGACTGTAGTCCTTAACCATGGACACGACTATTCGAATAGATATAATCTCTGTAGAGGGTGTACTCTTTACCCATGAGTAACGGATTCCTTCAGTCCCTCGGGACTAATTCCGTCCACGGTCTTTTAATTGAAAACACACCTGACTCGCACACACCAGCTTAACTTACCAGTGTCTGGAATCACCCACAACACGTGTCAAGCAAAACTCTAAGTGGGGAGGCTACAACCTCGAGTAGCATGGGATCAAATTTCTATTCGCGCGCTCTAAGGGGTGCTCCCCTCTCGGTCCCAACCGGAAACACCCATGCCCCCGGACCAGGTGGCCTGCCTACCGGCTGCAGTCGGTATCTTCCACCATGGCCTCTCTGTACGGTGTGTGCTAGAAAGGGGTTGACAACTTACTGTACCGTACCCTACCTGCTGTAGGGACAAGTGGTAGTACGAAACAAGTATGGGGGTTACTGGAACAAGACTCGATCTACAATCGACTCAGGAGGTTTAAGTATTCCCTGCATGTTTAACATAACAAACATATTTTCATCCAACAGAAAGAATCACCACTCATCATACCTCATCATGCCATACCGGGCACACCCGTCTCGATGAGGAACTAGGGACAAGCTCAGGTCTACCCAAGACAGAGGCTTTCCCGTTTTCCTTCCGATAGGCACGAAAGGCATACAAGGATGATCACTATCACAAGCAGGTCCATTTCCAAGAGCAAGGAAATCTCTAATATGCACTAATGCGTATGATCGTGTCACCACATAAAATAACGAGTCCTCCGTATCACGGTGGTGTTGTAACCGTATCAAATAACCCACAAGGATATTATGCCAGGGTTCAGAATGCTTGCCTTCAAGTTGTGGAGGGGTGAGGTGCACTCCAAAACTTTTGAAAGTTATAATATCCCCTCCAAATTCCTATTTTTGAAAATATTCAAATTAACACATACTTTAAAAACAATACAAAAAAGCTGCCTGAATTTTTTTCAAATAAATCTGAAAATAAACTAGACAATATTTGGGAAACAACAGAAAAAGAATCAAGTCATTTGGAGTTCTATTTAAAAAGATATGGCCAGTCAAAGTTTAGTCAATATTCCGTTTTAAATAAAACAGAGAAAAGTAAAACGTTTGGAAATAAATACACGTCGAAGGCGTACTCTGGAATTACGCCTCCACTTATCCAGCGTGGACCGGCCCGTGGTCACTGACAGTGGGTCCAGGGGGCCCACTGGTCAGGTTTGACCGGTCTCCCCAGCCTTCCCTCTCCTTTGGCCGAACGGGGGCGGAGCTCCGGCGATCTTCGCCGGCGGACGACGGCTCCTCGAGGGCAACCGAGGGCAGGGATGGATCTGCCAGCTCAGGGCGGACCTCCCTGTGTTTGCTGGGTCAGCGGGGGTGGACGGAGTCGCCGGCGGCGAGCTCCGCGGCGGAGGAGGCTTCGGGTGGGTTTGGGGTTGTGTTCTACGGTGGTTCCCGATCATGATTGAGAGGCTGGGCAGCTCCACACGGTCAAGGGGAGTAGAATGGTGGCGCTGGAAAGGGGGAGAGGGCGTGCTCGCGACAAAATGGACCGGAGCGTGGCGGCGGCCGAACTGGCTGAAGACGGGCAAGAAGGCTTTCCTCCGTCGATTGCAGGCTAGGGGAGCTTTGAGGGGATGGCCTGAGGTTGCATGAGTGGCTAGACGAGCCCGGGACCCCTACTTATAGTGCAGCTAGGTCGGTTCGCGGCGGCCATGGATAAGATCATCGGCGACTGCCGTTCTGTAGCTTGCAGGGCATCGTGGCGGCGACGAGCGCTTGCGGACAAGCTCGCGGATAGGATCGCGCTGTTCCAGGGCAGCTGGCGCGCACGACTGGCTCTGGCGGCGCCGTCCGGAGCAGGAGCCCGCTGTGGCCGGCCGCTAGCCGCTGTGGCCGACCTAACAGCGGCGCTGTAGGGCGCCAGGGGCGGCTCTGCGGTGAGGGAGGGGTCGGGTGCGTCGGCTGGAAGCGGGAGGGGACCAGGACAGGCGTGGGGAGGCGGCAATGGGACGCGGCGGCTCGGGCGCACGCATGTGCAAAACGCGTGCTCTGGCTGTGCCCAGAGCACACACGCGACATGCTCGACGGAATGCCAGGGCTTGCTAGGAAGCTAGGGTGGAGCTAGGGTTTAACAGTATTAGGTTAGGGTAGTCTAGAGGCTTAGTGGACATGCCAGTATGTCCAGAGGGGCAAGATCTCAGTGCAAAACTAAAATCATGCCAAAATTGTCCATGCACACAAAGTGTTCAAAAAAAATGCTAGAGGCATCTAGGCAGTTCTTGGAGTGGCCAAAAACTCCAGACTAGTGTCTCTTTAAATGCAGGTGAGGATGGCAAGGTTAGTTGGCCAAATGTAGAAACTTGTTAGTGTAAGTTTGCAAAACTCCAGTTCTGGACAGAAGGAAAAGGGCATAATATCATGAACCAAAAATGCTTCAATGAGTCCAACCTCCTGGACGTAAGGGTTTGGTAAGGTGTACTACAAGCAGGAGAAAGCTCATGGTCACTAGAGCACAAATAATTAGGGATGCAGTAGAAAACACCCAACTGGGCCAGAATGAAAATGAGGTTGACTCACTTAAAATTTTCAAAGAACATCACTTGGTTTTTGCATAAAGTTGAATAATATACTCCTATTGACATCCCATAATTTTGGTGGGATTTTTAAATGAATATTCAAATAAGCTGTAGTGCAGTCCACTATCTGGACCAGATTTAAAAACTTGGGGTAAAGCTCAAAATCTCCAAATGACTAAGGAATATTTTTGCACAAAAGTGATTTAAAAACATCACATGACATCTCCAAATTTTGGTTGGAATTTTAAGGAAATTTATCAAATGGTTGTAGTTCAAATAGAGCTCCGAAACTATAAAAATTATTTTAAGGAATAAAGTTCAAAGAGGAATAATTATGCAAATAAATCCATTGATAATAGAAATGTTTTTCTTGAGAGGGTAAACAAGTCCAATATTTTTTTTGGAAAGTTTACATTTGGGGTAAAAATTCCATAATAATAAAGAAAAGAATGGTTCTGAAATCAAAAGGAAATCCAGAAAATAAAAGTTTAAGTTTCCTGGCAAAACTTTAATTAATAAAACAGGGTTTAATTTTTTGGGGTGTTACAAAACGACCTTGGGCATCTTGCTCACCATGGGACCGCTGCACTCGGCGTGTTCACCGCTCACCACCTTGGGCTTCACATTGAAAATCTTCAGCCATAGGCCGAAGTGAGGCGGAATCCGGAGAAATGCCTCACATACGATGATGAACGTCGAGATATTGAGAAAAGAGTTGGGGGAAAGATCATGAAAATGGGTGGAGGGGAAACCCGAGCCCATGGACAAAATGGGAAGGGAACACGACTCTCTCGTGAGGCTCTAGAGTAGGGACAACCTGTCCCGCCGGTGGGAGACGGTGGCCAATCTTCTTGGCCAGATACCCGGCTTCCCGGAGCTTCTTGATATCCTTCTCCCGGACGGTAGAGGCCGTCCATCTCCCTCCTGCTCCGGATCCGGACATCTTCGAAAAACCTCTCTTCAATGGAAAGGGAGAGTGCTTGGGCGTTAGGGCTCGAGTGGTGGGGAATGAGTTAGTGGAAGGAGAAGGTGTGGGTTAAGAGGAAGAGACCTTATCTCTTTATAAGAGGTGGTAAAAGCTTTTTGCGCCTCCCCACTTGCCTGGTGGAACCCGCTCACCTCCCGGTTGCCGCGATTAGCGGTGCTGTTGGATTACCCATGCCCATATTAATGAGAATCCCGTGATAAGGGGACACGATCTTTGCTTCGACAAGACGTGCCAAGGAAACCGCCTCGCGACATACGCTGAGGCTGGAGGTGAGAAAACGGCTCGGATAATGACCCGACCTTGATGACATGTCGCATTGTCCAGAAAGTTGTCAGCAGAGTACATTTGTGAAATATCGCTATCTCTATGGCGGTATGTGAAGATCATTTTGCCGATCCGGACACGGCCTACGTGTTCGATAATAACCTTGGAGTATTCGGAAGGAGGAACCCGCCTTGCAATGCCGAAGACAAGACTGCGCGCCGTACTCATCGTCACTAAAGCCTGGTTCAGGGGCTACTGAGGGAGTCTTGGATTAGGGGGTATCCAGATAGCCGGACTATATACATCGTCCAGACTACTGAAGCGTGAAGATACAAGACTCAAGACTTCAACCCATGTCCGGATGGGACTCTGCTTTGCGTGGAAGACAAGCTTGGCAATCCGGATATTATGTTTCCTTCCTTGTAACCGACTCCATGTAAACCCTAGCCCTCTCCGGTGTCTATATAAACCGGAGAGGATGGTCCTTAGAAGGCCGATCACAATTACAGTCATACCATCATAGTCTAGCTCTTAGGGTTTACCCTCTACGATCTCTTGGTAGATCTACTCTTGTACTACTCATATCTTCAATATTAATCAAGCAGGAAGTAGGGTTTTACCTCCATCGAGAGGGCCCGAACCTAGGTAAACATTGTGTCCCTTGCTTCCTGTTACCATCAGTCTAAGACGCACAGATCGGGACCCACTACCCGAGATCCGCCAGTTTTGACACTGACACCCGCCGCATGGACCCCCGAGCCAATCTTCAAGCGACAACAGAGCGGAACATGCGGGAGGCGCAGGAGGAGCGGGAGGCGTAGGAGCAGAGGGCGGCCACCGCCAGGGCGGCTCAGGAGACGACGGAGGAGTCGGCGGAGGCACGAGCCGACGCGGTGGCCAAGGCTCAAGCGGAGGCCGCAGTTGCGAAGAGGGCGGCGGAAGCCCTGCGGAACCAGCCTCCGCAGCTCGTCATCCCCCTCCGCACCGTGGCTCCCGATATCCCAGTGCCCCCACCGGAGGAAGCCGTCCACGACCAACCGGTGATGGATTGGAAGGAGGGCGACGTAGTCGTCCTAGAGAGAGGGGCGGTGCCGCCGTCGCCGACTGGAGCGGGCCAAGGCGGTCATCCTGATGCGCCGCCTGAGCAGCCGGCTGGCGGCGAGCCGACTGTGAGGGCGGATCTTGTGGTCCTGTCGCCGTCTCGTCGGCACGCAGGGAAGGCGACTTCAGCGCCGGACCCGCAGAGAGCCGCGGGCTTCGGCCCGTCGGCCCAGGATCTGGAGACGGCCGACACCAGCTCGCCAGGCTGGACGCCAGGCGGTGGGACGGCCGTGCTGAACATGGCGGCGTAGGATGTCCGGGAACAGCTTCAGTCCCAGGCCGCCGCACTACAGCACTATACCCAAGAGTTTCTCGCAACACGGTCGGCCATTCGGGTAAGTCTTCCCGCTTTCCGTCGATTGCTCTTGATTCCATGGGGGCGCGTCAGTGCACCCACTAGGTGTAGTCCCCGAGTTCCGAGCCGGCTGCTGAGGAGGCGGCTTGGAACTTCATAGTAGACTTTGATTGATGTCCTGTTCTTATTCGCACCTCTGTCCTGTTGACAGGGCTATCACAACCTCCGCGCGACTGCCTTCAACTCCCAGGACTGGGAGGTGAGCCAGAAGACCGCCGATCTGCCAGAGAGCCGGAGTAAGTGCTTCATTTTTATCTCATGTGGGGGCGCGTCAGCGCACCCACTGGGTGTAGTCCCCGAAATTCGGGCCGACTGCTGAGCAGTCGAGTCGGATCTTTCCTGCCGACTTCTTCCTTATTGCTTTTCTTCTTCTCCATATCTGTAGGAGCCAATGTCGACCTGAGGGAGCAGTTAGGTGGGGCCCAGACCGCCCTTCGCGGCAAGGAAGCCGAGTGCGACGCATTGGCTCAGGAACGTGATCGCCTGGCCAAAAAGCTGGCCGACCAGGAGGAGAGCCATAAGGCGGCCCTAAAGGCGGTGCAGGACAGCGAGGCCACCCTTCAGGCCGAATATGAGACCGAGGCGGCAAGCTGGGCCGAGGTGAGGTAAGCGCTGAGCGAAGTCTACAGCCGGGTTATAGATTTGATTGACGGTAGGCCGCCTTCTTCTCCGTCCCTTTGCTCGCCACCCGACATCTGATCTGTCTTCTGACTTCGTGCTGCTTTTTTCTTCTTTGTGCAGATTACTTCCCTAGTTACTCCGTCGCCGCCACCCAAGCCATCGAGTCCCACCGTGCTGCACGACGGGAGGCTGGGGTTGAGATCGCACCGGATGCTGGCCGATCGCTTGAGGAGCATCTTCTGGCGATTCAAACCCGCCTCTAGCCGGCGTACCGCACACTCTACCATCTTCAGCGTGCTGGCGCGCAGGTGCTGGCCGCTCTCTGACCCGGCGAGGTGGTTTCTCGCACCCCCAGTCAGACTACCGACTGGCTGGAGGTTGCAGTCGGCCGCTTCGAGGCCTATAAGGCCTCTGCGGCTCGGTCCGGCGCCAGGCGGGCGCTAGGGTTCATCCGAGCCTTGTATCCTGGGCTGGACTTGGCCCAGCTGGCCACCTGGCGGCAGCAGGCCAACGAAGAGCTAGAGGCGGTGCGGACGACTATCATCCAGCGTGCCTCGGCGATCGCCGACTACACCGACACCAGTGTCTTTACCCCTGAGGTTAATGATGATGGCGTCGCTCAGCCGGAGGAGTGGTTCGGGCTGAACCCGACAGAAGGTGAAGACTCGGCGGAGGAGATCGGTTCCAGCGACGAAGGTGAAGAGGAGGAGGGGGAGGAAGGTGAAGATGCCACGCCAGACGGCGGAGCGACCAGCTAGCCTCAGCCTGATCGCGCCTCCAGCAATGAGGTGCGTGCAAGCATGCCGCCTGCAACAGGTGACGATCATGCTGAGACTCGCCGGCCGGCCACTCCTCCAGCCAACACTGCCGTCTCCACCAACCTGCCCAGCTCGGCTGTTGCTCCCTTGGCCTGATCCGCCGTCTGTGCCTTCCTGCTCGTTACTCTTTGAACAACTTTTATTAAATTCGCGCAATTCCACCCACTGGGGGTGTATTCAAACTATGTTGAACGCTGGCCTTTCGAAGGCCTTTTGTGTAAATATAATCATGCATGTGCTCGGCTTTCATTCATATTTGCTTTTTATCCTTTTGGCTGTTTCCTTTGCCGCCCTCCCTTGGTCGCCGCCTTCCCTGCCGGACAGCTGCTCCATAGTCTGTGGCTGGGGAAGGGCTTGGCCGTTTGGGAGGACAAGTACTCGAGCTTTCTTAGATTTTAGCAAGGTGAACGGGAAGCCGGCCAGCCGGCTGCTCTGACAGCCGGTTGGCGGGGTTGGAAGCCGGCTTGTGTTATATAAGATCGTTAGTCCTTAGCCGTTTTTCATGTGGGCATCCTTTCCTGCCTTTGGCTCTTGCCAGTCGGACATCCGATTCTTCGAGCTGTGACTTTCAACAAGAGAGGGCTTGGGTGCCGGCACACTACTTGTATGACTGCAGGTAGAACTTGAATATAACTCAAGGCGGCAAGTCCCTGGGCCGACTGTTCGAACCCGGTGCCGGACGAGAAAACAAATGTAGTGACATAATCATGGGCATGATACTCATCATTCATAGATAAAAGGAGGGTAGTCCCCGAGTGCTCCTCGGGGGACCCGTTGTCTTGTACTTAATACAAAAGGTAGTGTGGTACATACTGCATTTTACCTGTAAAATCTTCGGAGGAGATTGGCGTTCCATGGTCGCTCCGACTCCTTGCCGGAATCATCTATCTTGCGTGCCTTCGGCTTCTGCGCGTCGATCAGGTAGTAGGAGTCGTTGCCTAGGGCCCTGCTCATGACGAAGGGGCCTTCCCAAGGGGCTGAGAGCTTGTGCTAGCCGGCTGTTCGCTGGATCAGCTGGAGCACAAGATCACCCTCTTGGAAAGATACCGGTTCATTATTGTGTATGCTCCGGCTCGGTGTTGTACTTGTCTTGCTGAGATCTCGTCAGTCGGTAGCTCTCTGTATACAAGGAAGTTGAGGATGGGTTGGGCCCATGATGGAGCTGTGACTTCTTCTATTGCCAAAACGGCTACTACAACCAGGGCGGGTGGGCTGGGTGGTGAAGAGTTGGAGTCGGCCACCGCCTGTTGTGTCGATGCAGTCCCCGGGCTGGCTGCCATAGTCCCCGAGCCGGGTGCAACTATGGCAGTCCCCGAGCCGGGTGCGACTATGGTAGTCCCCGAGCCGGCTGTCAAAGTCCCTGAGCCGCCTGCTTGGTTCCGCAAGTCGGATCCGACTGCGTCGGGGTCAGGCGGTACGAAGATGGAACTGGAATCCAGAGATGGCTTGACAGACGGCTTGAGGAGGCGTTGGAGAGAGACGCCAGTTGGTATAGCTTATCGGGTGGAGCCTATTCATGCCAGGGCATCTGCTTGCTTGTTGTCGGCCAGTGGCACGTGGAGGAACTCGCACCCCTCAAAATATCCGCTGATTTGCTGAACAAGGAAGCGGTAACTTGCCATGTTTGCGTCCTTGGCGTCCCAGTCGCTGGATGATTGTTGGACTACCAAGTCCGAGTCGCCATAGCATAGGATCCGGCGGATGCCGAGTTCTTTGGCTAGCTAGAGCCCGTGTATGAGCGCCTCGTACTCGGCCACATTGTTGGAGGCGGCAAAATGAATTTGCAATGTATATCTGAGTTTGTCGCCTTTGGGAGAGGTGAGGACGATGCCGGCTCCCAAGCCGGTGTGCATCTTGGAGCCATCGAAGTGCATCCGCCAATGAGTGGAGTCGGGAGCCGGTGGCAGGTACTGGGTCTCGGCCCAGTCGACAAGGAAGTCGGCCAATGCCTGGGACTTGATGGCGGTGCGAGGCCGGTAGAAGATTATGTAAGGAGCTAGTGCAATAGCCCATTTTGCCACCCGACCGGATGCATCCCGGTTGCCTATGATCTCGGCGAGTGGGGCAGTACATACGACCGTGATGGGGTGCTCTTGGAAGTAGGGCTTGAGTTTCTTGGCGGTGAAGTACACACCATAGCACATCTTCTGGTAGTGCGGGTAGTTCTGCTTTGAGGTGGACAATACTTCGCTCAAATAATACACCGGCCTCTGGACTAGCTGAGCTCGGCCTTCTTCTGGGCGCTGGACCACGATAACGGTGCTGACCACCCGGCTAGTGGCGGCAATGTAAAGGAGCATGGGCTCTTTCTCAGTCGGTGCCGCCAAGACGGGCGGCGTGGTCAGCATCTTCTTGAGCCCGTGGAAAGCTTGGCCTGCTTGGTCGTTCCACTTGAAGTGAGTGGACTTCTTCATGAGTCGGTAGAGGGGGAGAGCCTTCTCTCAGAGCCGGCTGATGAAGCGGTTCAGGGATGCCAGGAATCCGGTGAACTTTTGGACGTCTCGTAGCTTGGTAGGAATCTTCATTCTCTCTATGGCCTTGATCTTCACTGGGTTGCATTCGATGCCGCATTCGGAGACCAGGAAGCCTAGAAGTTGGCCGGCTGGTACCCCGAACACACATTTCTCGGGGTTGAGCTTGATCTGAAACCGGCACAAATTTTCAAATGTCTCTCTGAGGTCTTCCAGCAAGGTGCCATGCTTCTCCGTCTTCACCATGACATCGTCTACATAGACGTGGGCATTTCTGCCGAGCTGCTTGAGGAGGCATTTCTGGATGCAACGCTGAAACGTGGCACCGGCATTTCTTAAGCCAAATGTCATAGTCAGGTAGCAGAAAGCTCCGAATGGGGTGATGAAGGCGGTCTTCAGGCGGTCAGCCAGATCCAACTTTATCTGGTGGTAGCCTGAGTAGGCATCCAAAAAACTCAACAGCTCGCATCCGGCTGTGGAGTCTATCACTTGATCGATTTGAGGTAAGGAAAATGGATCTTTGGGGCATGCTTTGTTGAGGCTGGTGTAATCTATACACATACGCCACTTGTTATTCTTCTTCAACACAAGGACCGGGTTGGCAAGCCACTCTGGAAAGAACACTTCCATAATGAAGCCGGCTGCCAGAAGCCGGGCTATCTCTTCTCCTACAATCCTTCTTTTTTCCTTCGACAGTCAGCGGAGGGGTTGCTTGACTGGTTTTGCATCTGCTCGGACTTGTAATTTGTGCTCGGTGAAATCCTTCGGAACACCCGGCATGTCCTTGAGGGACCATGTGAAGATATCCTGATTCTCACGGTGGAAATCGACGAGCTCGCCTTCCTATTTGCTATCCAAGTTTTCTCCAATGGCGGCAAACCTCTCCGTGTGCTCTGGGTCCAGAGGTATGTTTTTTATTTCTTTGGCCGGCTGGAAAGAACCTTGAGCATCAGATTCCTTCGGGTCAGGGGACTGAGCCGGCTGTTTGCCGGCCATGGCCACGACTTGATCCATCATCTTTCTCTCTTCAGCGATCATGAGGGACTCCGCCAGCCGGCTGCTAGCTACTGCACACTCAGAGGATTTCTTGTAGTCTCCGGCTATGGTGATGATGCCCTTGGAACTCGGCATCTTCATCTTGAGGTAGGCGTAGTGGGGTACATCCATGAACTTGGCCAGAGCAGGTCGGCCAAGCAATGTGTGGTAAGGGCTCTCCAGATCTAGTACTTCAAAGCATATTGCTTCTCGGCGGAAATGATCCTTGCCCCCAAAGAGGACATCCATCTTGATCTTGCCGATTGGTGAACAGGACAGGCCGGGTATGATGCCATGGAACACAGTCCGACTTGGCATGAGCTGCTTCGTCTTGATGTTCAGCTTCTCCATGGTTTCACGGTACAGTATGTTGATGCTGCTCCCGCCGCCTATCAGCACGCGGGAGAAGCGGGAAGCTCACCTTTCTGTCGCGAGGGTGGCGTCCAAAACCAATGTGTAGGAAGCAGGAGATGGCATCACCTCTAGGTGATCAGCCTGGCTCCAGCTGATAGGCTTCTCTGACCAGTGCATGAACTCGGGGTTGTTGGAGGCGACCGCGTTGACTTCTTGCTGCTGTCGGCGCCAGCTGCGCTGGTCTTCAGTCTGGCTTGTAAAGACGATGTAGGCGGCATGTTCGTCGGGGAACTCGTCTTGAATAGCCTCAACCGCTGGCCGAGCGACCGGCTGCTGAGGGGCTGGAGGCGTCTGGCCAGCAGGCGGAGGCGGCACTAGCCCTTCGCCCTTGGAGATTCGTGTGAGCCAATGGCATTTCCGAGTTGTGTGGTTGGACGGCTTCGCGCCGCTGAGAAACTTGCAGGGGGCATCGAGGGTTTGCTCGTAGGAGAAAGCCGGCTGCCAAGCCGGCCTGCCGCCCTTCTGCTTCTTGGGCGCGGGCCGCCCTTCGGGCTGTTCGTCTTCGACCGTGGCCACCTGCCGACTGGTGGAAGGCGGCATACGGGCCTTGCGCTTGTGGTCGCTCTGGTACGGGCGTCGGCTGGATTCTCCAGCCGGCGTCTTGGGAGCCGGAGCTAGTACCTTTCCGGAGGCGTCTACTCGGAGCTCAGTCTTCATTGAAGATTCAGCCGTGGCATACTTGTCTGCTATGATCAGCAGCTCGTCGAGGGTAGTCGGCTCGTCGCAGAGGAGTCGGTGCTTGAGGAGGGTGCCTTCTCGGCACCCGGCGGTGAAGTATTCTATGGCTTGAACCTCGTGCACCCCCTCACAGGATTTTCGGAGCTCGGCCCAACACGTGAGGTAGTCACGTGTTGATTCATTGGGTCCTTGAACACATAGGGAGAGCTAGCGAGGCTTGGGGGGCCGTGTGTATGTGCTGGTAAAGTTGCGGATGAAGACTTCTGTGAAGTCTAGCCAGCTGTTAATGCTGTAAGGCTTGAGGCTGTTGAGCTAGGTGCGTGCCGTGCCTTGGAGCATGAAGGGGACGTACTTTACGGCAACACGCCTGTTGCCACTTGCTATGCGAACTGCGGTGGAGTAGTCGATCAACCAATCTTCCGGCTTCACGGAGCCGTTGTACTTGGGCATGTCCCTCGGGAGCGAGAACCCTTTGGGGAAGGGCTCGTCGCGGATGCGGGGGCCGAAGCAGGGCGGGCCCACATCATCTTCTTCTTCTAGCTCCAGGGATCGCGCTAGGCGGTCGATCCGGTGGCGGGCGTCATTCTCGCCGACTCCTTCTCGGTGGCCCAGTCGGCCGCTGAGAGTCGGATGCATGACAGGCGGCGGGGTGGGATATCTCTCCCCAGGAGGCGGAGGAGGAGTTGGATTGCCTCGTCGTTCCATAGCTCGAGGGCGGCCTTTAGCGTCGCGCTCGATGGTGATTTGAGTCCGACTGCGGCTAGCAGCCGGCTCCTTTTCTTGTCTTGCATGGACACCACCGGCAGTCGGCGTCCGGGACGTCGCGCCGTGCTCTCGGCGTGGGGGAGGACTTCTAGCACAGGCGTTGGCTTCATGCCGCTCTTCGGCCGCGTCGATCAACTGCTGGATGCGTCTGGTCATGTAGGGGAGCTCGTCGGCCCCCAGTCCATTCAGCTCGTCTACGGCCTCCTGGGCGGTGCGTAGGTTCTCGAGGGGCGCGGCATAGACTGGGCGGTCTGCTCCCAGCATGCTGGCGATGGCCGCGCCGCGCTTCTTGACGACGCCGGCTCGGCTTGGCCCGGCAGGAGGCGGCGTACCGAAGGTGGCGCCGTGGACTTCGCGCTGGTGAGCCTCCGTGAGGCATCTCATGGAGGCTATCTTCTAGCCCTCCGCAATGAGGGCGAGGCGGCATGCCTCCAGCATCTTGGCGTCGGTGTCGGCCGGGATGGGGGCAGACAAGTCGTTAGTGCCGCTTGCAGAGCGTCGTGGGCGTTCTTGCCAGAGGTGGCACTGTGGCTGATGACTAGCACCTCGGTGACGGTGCTGCCGCCGCTGTCGGCCCGAGGGAGAGGGTCGTCGAAGATTATCACGTTGGTGGGGAAAGCGGCAAGTGATGCCTTGTCAGAGTCGACAAGCATCGGGTCGGTGGATCCAACCAACTCCAAGTCCGCGATAGGCTCGCCGGAGACATGGAGTTGGTTGAGGAGGCTGATGAGGCGGCTCTCAGGGCAGCCTGTGCCCGCGTCGGATGTGGGCTCATCGGAGATGCGGGCCTCGCCAAGAAGATCGACGAGGCAGCTCGCCGCGCAGGCGTCGTCGACGCCTTGCAGCGCGTCGGGGCAAGCACCATCGGCCGTGCCGGGCTGGCTATGCTCGCTGGGGAGGAAAAGGGTTCCCATCCAGAGTAGGTCTCCGGATGACGGTGCACCTGGCCCCACGGTGGGTGCCAAATGTCGGGTGGTAGGTGCGACATATGCCAACGGGTGGCTTATCATTGTTGGAGCCAGTAAGATATCGCCGGTGCCTGGAAATGGGATGAGGCGAAGACATGCACGCCGGCGGATCTTACCCAGGTTTGGGGCTCTCCGTGGAGATAACACCCCTAGTCCTGCTTTGCGGGGTCTCCGCATGATCACTAGATCAACAAGTGGCTACAAGAGGCTCCTTGAGCTGTTCGAGGTGAGGAGGAAGAAGGGCAAAGCTAGATCTCTTCTCTCCTTAGAGTAGTGTCTAAAACTATCTGAGATCAACTCTTTGCATGGGTGCCCTGGGGGGTTTATATAGGCCTACCCCCCAGGGGTACAACGGTAATCTGGCTGGGCGTGGGCCCTAGCTGTCAGTGTCTATGGTCGCCGGCTTCTCCGCCGGCCGCTGGGGCCCGCCGACTGGTGGGTCCTGCCGGCTGCCGGCCTCTTGGCCGACAGACAGGCCCCTCCACTTGGGGGTCTTGTCGGGGGCTGGTTACTGTTGCCTCGCCTTTGATGACAAGGGCTTTGTCGAGGTAAGCATGGCTACAGTGCCACCACCGAGTGGGCTCTCACTATAGCCTTACCTCGTCTTGTCTCCTTAATGGCGCACGTGCTTTGAGGAGGGGAGCAAGCTGGCTATTCGAAGCCGGCCGGATCCCGGGCGGACTGGGGGAGGCATGGCCACCTTCAGGCATCTCTCTGACCGAAGGGGCCCGCCGCCTGCGGGCCGTACTGGCAGCCCATCGTGGAGGGCGTCATGGTCAGTATGGCAACAGTGCCGCACCGGACGGGTGATGGCTACCCCGTACGGCGTACTGTGGCCATGCGTGCTCCGGGATTCAGGGGTGGCAGGCTTCACTATAGCCACGCCCTGTCTCATCGTCATTACGAGGGAGCAAACTTTGAGGGCACAGCCCTGGCCGCTTGCCAGGGGCTGACTTCTTGAAGTCGGTCTTTTCATGGCCGGCTTCTTGGAGTCGGCCCTATTGTGGCCTCCTCTATGAGAGATTAGGGCTGGGCTGCCTTCCGGTAGTCGGTCTGTGAGACAGTCGGCCGGGGGAAGGCGGCCCCATGTCTTGGGTGCTTGAAGGCTCGATTGGCCTGTTATTTTTTCGAAGGGCCAAGGGGAGCCGACTAGGCTACCCGTGGTCATTTACTCCGACAAGTTGCGTAGAATTTCTAGGATAAAGCCAAAATGCAATAAAATATGATATGCAATGATGATCTAATGTATAACATCCCAAATTGAAAATTTGGGATGTTACAAACCTACCCCCCTTAAGATGAATCTCGCCCTCGAGATTGGGGTTGGCTAGAAAATAGGTGAGGGTGATCCTTCCGTAGGTCTTCCTCTCGTTCCTAGGTGACTTCATGATACGCCTCCGTCGTATCTATAATTTTTGATTGTTCCATGCCAATATTCTTCAACTTTCATATACTTTTGGCAACTTTTTATACTATTTTTGGGACTAACATATTGATCCAGTGCCCAGTGCCAGCTCCTGTCTGTTGCATGTTTTATGTTTCGCAGAAAACCAATATCAAACGGAATACAAACGGGATAAAAACGGACGGAGAATTATTTTGGAATATTTGGGATTTTCCGGAAGAAGAATCAACGCAAAACAATGTCCGAGGTGGCAACGAGACAGGGGGCGTGCCCACCCCCCTGGGCGCGCCTGGCACTCTCGTGGGCCACCCGTAAGGCGGTTGATGCTCTTCTTTTGCCGCAAGAAAGCTAATTTTATGAGAAAAATCCGGGCGAAAGATTCACCCCAATCGGAGTTACGAATCTCCAGATATAAAGGAAACGGTGAAGGGGTAGAAAGAGAGAACGCAGAAACAGAGAGATAGATCCAATCTCGGAGGGGCCCTGGCCCTGCCCAAGCCATGGGAGACAAGGACCAGAGGGGAAACCCTTCTCCCATCTAGGGAGGAGGTCAAGGAAGAAGAAGAAGAAGGGGCCTCTCTCCCCCTTGCTTCCGGTGGCGCCAGAGCGCTCGTGGGGCCATCATCATCACCCGATCTTCACCAACACCTCCATCATCTTCACCAACATCTCCATCACCTTCCCCTTCTATCTACAGTGGTCCACTCTCCCGCAACCCGCTGTACCCTCTACTTGAACATGGTGCTTTATGCTTCATATTATTTTCCAATGATGTGCCGCCATCCTATGATGTCTGAGTAGATTTTCGTTTTCCTATCGGTGATTGATTAATTGCTATCATTGGTTTGAGTTGCATCTTTTATTATTGGTGCTGTCCTATGGTGCCCTCCGTGTCGCGCAAGCATGAGGGATTCCCGCTGTAGGGTTTGCAATATGTTTATGATTTGCTTATGGTGGGTGGCGTGAGTGACGGAAGCACATACCCGAGTAAGTAGGTCGTTTGCGTATGGGATAAAGGGGACTTGATGCTTTAATGCTATGGTTGGGTTTTACCTTAATGAATCTTTAGTAGTTGCGGATGCTTGCTAGAGTTCCAATCATAAGTGCATATGATCCAAGTAGAGAAAGTATGTTAGCTTATGCCTCTCCCTCAAATAGAATTGCAATAGTGATTACTGGTCTAGTAACATAGTCAATTGCTTAGGGACAATTTCACAACTGCTACCACCACTTTTCCACACTCTCTATATTTACTTTCTTGCATCTTTATCTAAACAGCCCCTAGTTTATATTTACGTGTTCTTTATTATCTTGCAAACCTATCCTATCACACATACAAAGTACTTCTAGTTTCATACTTGTTCTAGGTAAAGCGAACGTCAAGCGTGCGTAGAGTCATATCAGTGGCCGATAGGACTTGAGAGAGTATTTGTTCTACCTTTAGCTCCTCGTTGGGTTCGACACTCTTACTTATCGAAAGAGGCTACAACTATCCCGTATACTTGCGGGTTATCACTTCATCTTTGGTATGGTGGTTCCACTGAACTTTGCAGAACTTGATAACCTTGCTACGTGTTACTCGACTGGCAAACTCGAGAATCTTGACTGGTTTCTCCTCGTAGGTCAAATCGCTATCCAATTGAATCGCTTCCAGTGGCACTGTATCTCTGTGAGGAATATCAGCCATCTCTGCGTGGCACTTCTTCAGCTAGGAAACATGGAACACATCATGAACTCCTGACAATCCTTCAGGCAACTCCAGCTTGTAAGCAACTTCTCCCATACGTTCCAAAACTTTGTATGGTCCCACAAAATGTGGTGCTAACTTTCCCTTAACTCCAAAATGCTTAACTCCTTGAAGTGGGGACACTCGAAGATACACTCTGTCTCTGACTTAGAATCCACATAACTCTTCTGCCTGGACTGGGCTACCTTGAGTTTATTGCGAATCAGCTTAACCTTGTCTTCAGACTCTTTAATCAAATCTGGTCCAAACAACTGGCAGTCTCCAACTTCATCCCACAACAACGGTGTTCTGCACCTCCTTCCATACAAAGCTTCAAAAGGGACCATCTTCAAACTGGCTTGATAGCTGTTGTTATAAGAGAACTCTGCATAAGGCAAATTGTCGTCCCAACTAGATCCATAATCTAGCGCACAAGCTCTCAACATGTCCTCTAGAATCTGATTGACTCTCTCGGTCTGTTCATCTTTCTGTGGATGAAAGGATGTACTAAACTCTAGCCTGGTACCCAAAGTTTCGTGCAACTGATTCCAGAACTTTGAGGTAAACTGGGTTCCTCTATCTGATACAATGGTCCTCGGAACTCCATGCAGACATACGATCCTGATCATGTATATCTTTGCCAACTTAGCACTGGTGTAAGTGGTCTTCACTGGGATGAAATGAGCTACCTTCGTCAAACGATCGACTACAACCCATATCGAGTCATAGCCTGAACGAGTCCTGGGCAATCCCATGATAAAATCCATGCCTAGCTTATCCCACATCCATTCGGATATTGACAATGGTTGTAGCAATCCTGCTGGCTTCTGATGCTTTGCCTTTACTCTCTGACATACATCACAAACTGCTACATACTCCGAAATATCCTTCTTCATTCCGGTCCACCAGAAACTATCCTTCAAATCCAGATACATCTTGGTATTTCCTAGGTGAATCAAATACGGCGAATCATGGGCCTCCTGCAGAATCAACTTCCTGATCTCCAGGTCATTAGGCACATATACGTGGTCCTCAAACCATAAGGTATCGTGCTCATCCTCACGAAATCCTTTAGCCTTTCTTTTGCTCATCCTTTCCTTTATCTCAGCGATCTCCTTGTCAGTCTTCTGAACTTCTCTGATCTTATCCATCAAAGTAGACTGAATTTCCAATGCTGCTACCCAGCCTCTCGGAACTATCTCCAAACATAGCTCACGAAGATCCTCTGCTAACTCCTTGGGTATCTCTCCAGTCATGAGTGTGTTGACATGGCTCTTGCGGCTTAACGCATCGGCTACTACGTTAGCCTTTCGGAGATGATAATGCAATTTGATATCATAATCCTTGATAAGTTCCAACCATCTCCTCTGCCCGAGATTCAACTCCTTCTGTGTGAAGATATACTTCAAACTCTTGTGATCCGTGTACACCTCATAGTGATTTCCGATGAGAAATGTCTCCATGTCTTCAACGCATGCACTACGGCTGCTAACTCCAGGTCATGTGTAGCATAATTCAACTCATGGGGTTTAAGCTGTCGTGAGGCATATGAAACAACTTTTCCCTCCTAGATAAGCACTACTCCAAGACCTCGACAAGAAGCGTCACAATACACTTCATAATCCTTTCGTTGATCTGGCAGAATCAACACTGGTGATGTAACCAAACATTCTTCAACTCCTGGAAACTGGCTTCACATTCCTCAGTCCATTTGAATTTGGTGTCCTTTTTCAACAACTCTGTCATAGGCTTTAAAATCTTCGATAAATTCTCAGTGAACCTACGGTAGTATCCTGCGAGTCCAAGAAAACTCAGGATCTCTCCAACTGACATGGGTGCTTACCAATTTGTCACAGTGACAACTTTGGTGGGGTCTACTGCTATTCCTTCTCAGGATATAACATGTCCGAGGAATCCAACTTCCTTCAACCAAAACTCACACTTGCTGAACTTGGCGTATAACTGATGTTCTCTGAGCTTCCCAAGTACCAAACGCAAATGCTCCTTATGCTCCTCTTCATTCTTCAAGTAGACCAGAATATCATCAATGAACACCACGATGAACTTATCCAAAAACTCCATAAACACCTTGTTCATCATGTTCATGAAATAGGCAGGTGCGTTAGTCAGACCAAATGACATAACGATATACTCATATAGCCCATACCCTGGGGTAAAAGCTGTCTTAGGTATATCCTGCTCTTGAATCTTCAACTGGTGGTATCCTAATAGCAGATCGATCTTGGAAAATACTTTAGCTCCTTGCATCTGGTCAAACAAATCATTGATCATCGGCAGTGGGTACTTGTTCTTGATCGTTACTTCATTCAACCCTCGATAATCAACAACCATCCTCAACGATCAATCCTTCTTCTCCACTAGAAGCACTGGTGATCCTCAAGGTGACCAACTTGGGCGAACATAGCCTTTATCGAGTAACTCCTTAATCTGTTTCTTAATTTGCTCCAAATCCTTTGTGGGCATCCTGTACAATCTCTTAGCTATTGGCCCCATGGTTGGCAAAAGCTCAATCAAAAACTCAATGTCTCTATCAGGTGGCATGCCTGGCAACTCTTCTGGAAATACGTTAGGGAAATCCTTCACCACTGGTACTTCCTCATGTACAACTCCTGATAAGGAATTTCACTTGAGTCCTCTTCGGCACATGCCGGGATACATACTTAATCCTTCTCCCTTCTGGGGTGGTGAGAAAAATCGACTTACTGGTGCAATCGATGTTTCCTCCATACATCGATAGCCAATCCATACCCAAAATCACATCCAAACCTTGTAACTCCAAAATTATCAGGTCTGAGGGGAAAAGATGCCTACCTATGGTCAATGGCATCTGAAAACATCCTTGGCTTGCCATATACTCCACTCCTGGTGAGCTTACTAACATAGGTGTTCTAAAAACTTTGGCGGGCAGTTTATACTTATCCACAAATCCCCTTGATATGTATGAATGCGATGCACCAGTATCAAAAAGAACGATTGCCGTAAATGACTTAACCAAAAACTTACCTATTACTGCATCTGGCTGGGCTTCAACCTCCTCCACGTTAACATGGTTCACCTGTCCCCTGTTGAAAGGGTTAGGATTCTTCCCAGAGCTTTCATTGCCATTTCCATTCTTTGCTTCAGGACATTCATTGGCATAATATCTAGTCTTCTGGCACTGGTAGCAAGTAATGTGGCTTAGATCCTTCTTGGCGGGTGTTGCTGGGTTGGAACGGTTCTGGCCGTTGCTTCCTCTATTACCATTCCCATTCTTGGGGCCACTATGGTTGTGCGAACTCCCTCCATTGTGGTTGTGACCTCCATGGTTATGCTGAAAAGGTCCTCCCGAGTTCGGGGTAAAACGGGGCCTCTGCTAAGCTCCAGAATTGTACTTCCCTTGTCCATACTTCCTCTTGCGGTTGTCAATCTGCTGCTACTTCCCTTCAATAATGAGCACTCTATCTACCAACTCCTGGTAATTGTTGAAGGTTGCCACCATCAACTGCATGCTCAGCTCATCATTCAGTCCTTCCAGAAACTTCTCCTTCTTAGCTGCATCCGTAGCAACGTCATCTGGGGCATAACGTGCTAACTTACTAAAATCATCCACATACTGGCCAACTGTACGTCCTCCTTGGCGCAAGTTGCGAAACTCACACTTCTTCATGGCCGTAGCTCCTGCTAAAACATGGGCAGTACAGAAAGCCTGCTGAAACTGGTCCCATGTGACAGTGTCGACAGGGTAAGTGGCTGTGAAATTCTCCCACCATGATGCTGCAGGTCCATCAAGCTGATGTGCGGCAAAATGCACTCTCTCCGCATCTGTGCATCCTACAGTGGTCAACTCCGTTCCAATCCTGTGGAGCCAATCATCTGCAACTATCGGCTTGGTGCTAATGGAGAACACCGGCGGATTAAGCCTCAAGAAATGGGCTAAGTGATCAACAGGTGGTGGTAGTGGTCGTGGGTTGTTGTTGTTGTTCCCCTGATTCTGATTCTGGACTAGTATCTGCATCAATGCATTCTGCTTTTGGATCAATTGAGTGAGATCTGATGGGAAAGCAAATCCATTGTCGCGTCTCGGATGCATCTGATGGGTTTAGAAAAGATGAGAAAATAGAATAGAATGAGGTCTAGAGGGAAAAACACTACCCATATGCACATGAGACAAACACAATCATATCACTTCAATCAATTTCAAACAAGGGCATACAACGGTCTAACTATCGTTACAAAAGTGCTCAGACTATACTATATACATGGGGGAATACTACTACTGTTATGGGAGTTGACTAGAAAAATTGTTCGGTGGAAGACTCCATGATATCTGCTCCAGCTTCATCAACATAGTCATCATCACTATCGTCGGGGTCTGAATCGGTGTCATCGATGATGATGTAGTTCTCCGGGCAAGTGGAATCATCGTCTTCTCCTCCTGGCGCGGGGTCTCCCATGAATATTCCTAGCTTCTTCTTCAGATCGTCATTCTTCTCCACGAGTATTGTCATT
Organism: Triticum aestivum; assembly: GCF_018294505.1. Classification (NCBI taxonomy): domain Eukaryota; kingdom Viridiplantae; phylum Streptophyta; class Magnoliopsida; order Poales; family Poaceae; genus Triticum; species Triticum aestivum. Next base: position 718,130,397 of record NC_057798.1, on the reverse strand, counting down.
TCCTCCTCATATCCATTGCGTGTAGACTTGAATTCTTCTTCCAGCTCCGTGATCTTGGTCATTGCCTTCTTCAGATCTATCATGCGTGCGCACATCTGGTTCTCCTGGCGACGAATGTGCTGGTTTAACTCCTGGATAAAAGCTGCAATAGATCTATCCTTCCTGGCGCTGATCATCTCCCATTGCTCATCTCGGCGCCCACAAATCTGGTAGATAGTATCCTTGATATCCTTGTGGAAAACTTCTCCAATGTGTCCCATGGTGATCTGGGCTGCCATGCTCTTTCCTAGACTCCAGGTTGGTGCATCAAAGGAAAATTCTATGGGCTCAGTGACTGGCATGAACGTCCTTCCTGGAACTTGAACTCGAATTATCCAACGCTCCTCTTCTGGTAAAGTGGTGATGTAGGTCCCAGTGAAGCTTGGTATCTCGATGTTCAGGTATCTAGTGACTTCCTTCAAGTGGCGTCCAAAAGGAGTTTCTTCATCCGGTTGCGCGAACTTGTTCCTTGCATCCGCCATCCTAAAGAGTAGAAAAGGAGAGGAGTCAGAAATGAGAAGAGAGTAGTGATCTAGGGCTTTAGCTTAGTGGTTGTGTCCTACAGTCAGCGTGTGCTCTGATACCATCTTGTAGCAACTAGACCGCCAACAGTCCGATCTCTGTGCATCAGTGTCATCCCTGGATCGGTCATGCTGACACGCACAGTACTTGAAGGATTTACAACAGCGTAGCAATCACACACTTATTACATCGAATGTCTCAAAAGAGAACTTATTACAATAAATATGGCTTAAGACCATCTAAAAACGATAACAGCGGAAGGCTTGAAAGATAAAGTGAGTCCATCAACTCCAACGGCATCACTGGATGAAAGATCACGACCTAAGGCACCTTACTCGTCGTCTGAAAAGTATGCAACATGAATGTTGCAGCCCGAAACGGGCCAACACATGGAATATGCTGGCATGTAACACATAGAGAAATAATGAACAGAATAATTGTCGGGGGGTGAACCCTGGGCAGGTAACGGAACCCAGATCCTTTTCAAAAAAAGGGGCCAGCATCGCCCCTCAAGCCGACATGCACTTGGCCGGGTCGCTCGACCCGGCCAAACCCCGCAACCCGGCCGAGCTCTCTGACCCGGCAAGACGCGTCGACTCGGCCTCAACAACTAGCGCAAGACAACCAAACTCGGCACAACCAAAGCTTCCTCGACAAGCCAGCTCCACCCGTGGCGTGCTCCGCAATCCAGCCACGGGTCAGCTCCCGTCCTGTCCAGGCCGTACGATGGGACGAGTCTTCAATCATCGATGACCAACGCAACAGTGCCCCGCCCATGTCTCTGGTCAGCCGGAGCGTGGCAACAGTGCCCCTCACCTACCCGCTGACCAGGGCTGGCGTGGCTACAGTTCCCCCGCCCTCATCGCTGACGACAACAAGCGGTGACCTGACGAAGAGCCACTATACACGAGTCGACCCAGCCACGCCCTAACGATCGACACGACGATGCACAGTCCCCCTAGGCACGCGGGGGCCACACCTAGGGGAACCTGGCGAACCACATGCCCTCAGCGGGTCCCAGCCCGGGTCCCTGGACACTGACAACCCGGACCCACCGATTTGTAACATTACCATTGTACCCCTGGGGGGTTGGTCTATAAAACCCACCAGGAGCCCTCACGTGTAGAGGGACAAACGAGAGATAGAAAAAAACCCAGTAAGCACAGAACTAGCCACGACAGCAACACCAGAGAGAAGGAGCTGCCTAAGCCTCGGTCAGCTTCCTTCCTCTCCCATACAGCTCCAGGAGCAACATTGTACTATCAAACATCAAACTACACTCGGCAGGACTAGGGGTGTTATCTCTCCGGAGAGCCCCAAACCTGGGCATGTCCGGCGTCCCGCGCCCGCTCATACCAACCTCGCCTCTGGAGCCCACCAGTGCCCTCAAGCCTCCTCCTCTCTTTAGCCATCCCTTGGCATCTGCCGTGCGCCCACCACGACAGTTGGCGCCCACCGTGGGGCAGCTCGATGAGCTGGTCGGGAGCATGCTTCAGACGGGGCCCTTCTCCTACTCCTTATCAGGAGTTGGCGCCCACCATGTCATCGGCGTGCTCGCCGCCTCCTTCGCCGTGCTGTGCATCTCCGATGCGTTCACGGCCGACGAGTACCCCAACAAGGTGCTCAGCTACTCCGAATCCCCCTCTCCCTCGACGGCGACATTTCTGCCGGGGCGATGGACGTCCATGTGGAGGTCTTCATCACCGGCGATGGCGCCTCCTCGTCGTCGAGCAAGACAAGGAAGGCTGCCGAAGCCAAGGCCGTAGCGGAACGGACCGAGCCGTCCGATCCGTTGCGCGCCGCGATGCAGGGCCTCCGCATCCCCATCGGCACCGACGCCGACGCCACCAATGTTGCTGAGGCCCGAACCCATCTCGAGGAAAGGCGCCAGCAGATGCTGGACCTGTCCGAGACACTCGCCGCCACCCAGTGTCGCCTAGACGCCGCTCAGCTGGAGCACAATGCCACCTATAGATTCACGCCCGCCGCGGCCGAGCCAAGCCGGGTCGCCGATGTGCGTGCCCGGGGAGGAGCGATCGGCCAGGATCTTAGCGTTGTCCCGACCGTCTACGAGACCCCGATGAAGAACATGCGTGCTGCCTAGGAAGCCGCAGTCGGCCTGGACCAGCTCACGGGTGAGGAGCTGAAGGAGCGCATCGGGCGGATGCGCAAACTCCTCAACGCGGCCAACGCCCAGCAGGAATGCCTCAACCAGCTCGCCAAGCCGGCGGCATCCGGCTCCACCTGCCTTGGCGGACCCAGCGAACTTCTGCACACTGCTTCCTCGCCACCAGGTGAGGTGCACTTCGGCCGAGCCCGGAATCGGCGCGACCCGGCCGCCACGGCTGCCGGTGGATTGGGGGACGAGCCCGTCCTAGAGATCCAGCGCGGACCCAGCCAGCATGGCCGGCGTCTGGCTCCAACCGACCCGTCCCCCTGTGGCCTGGCCGCCAGTTGACTCTGCCCGAGCGCCATCAACAACGCCGACGCTCGCCACCGCCTCGATCAGCTTGCTCGCTCCCTGGAGGTGGAGAAGAGCGGTGCTATCGGGCCGGCATGCTTCGGCCCATGCATCCGGGAAGAGCCCTGTCCTAAAGGGTTCATGCGCCGCCGCGACAGTCCCAAGTACAACGGGACCGTGAAGCCAGAAGACTGACTCACCGACTACACCACGGCCATTAGCATCACCGGTGCCAATCGTCGTCTCGCCATGCGCTACCCACCGCTCATGCTCCAGGGGTCGGCCCGCACGTGGTTGAATAGCCTGCCGATGGGCAGCATCAACACGGGGGGTCGATTTCGAGCAAGCCTTCGTCCGCAACTTCACGGGGACCTACAAGCGACCCGGCCGCCCTAGCCAACTCTCCATGTGCGTGCAAGGGCCTGCGGAGACCGGTAGGGAGTACCTCGCACGCTGGACCGAGCTCCAGAACAGCTGTGAGGGCGTCCATGAAGTCCAGGCGATCCAGTACTTCGTCAGCTGGTGCCGAGACGACACCCTCCTCAAGCACAAGATCTTACGCTCCAAGCCGGCCACCATGGCCGCGCTCATGGTAATGGCGGACAAATACGCCAACACCGACTCCGCCATGAAGATCCAGGTGGCGCTGGATGAAGCCGGCAAGGCAAAGCCGATTCCCCCTCCAAAGCCGGCCGGCGAAAGCAGCTGGCAGCAACATCACCAGAACAACAAGCGCAAGGCCGACTAGCCGGCGCAGCGCCATGACAACCGAATCGTCGCGGCCACCGAGCCCGCGGCGGACCCGGCAGCGAAGCGCCGGCAGACCGGCAAGACGGCATGGCAACCCGCCATGAGTTTCGAACAGATGCTTGATGCCCCCTGCAAGCACCACAGCGGCGCAAGACCCTCCACGCACACGCTTCGGTAGTGCGAAATCACCAAGCGCATCATGAGGGGCGACGTCCCGCCTCCTCTGGCTCCGGCTCCAGGCGCGGGGCAGCTGCCTCCAGCTCCACCGCCGCCTCCGGCTGGCGGCACGATGCGTGACGATGCCTACCCGGACGAGAACGCGGCCTATGTCGTCTTCACTAGCCTCGGTGACGAGAAGCACAACAAGCACCTCCTTCGGTAGGAGGTGAACACTGTCGTCCCATCCAAGCCAGAGTTCTTGCACTGGTTGGATCGCCCGATTACCAGCACCCGGGAGGATCACCCGGCGGTCATGCCAAGTCCGGGTGGCTACGCCCTCGTCCTCAATCCCACCATCGTCGTGCGGTGCATGTGCAAGTTCTCCTGAGTCCTCATCGACGACGGCAGCAGCATCAACATCCTCTACCGCGACACGATGACCAAGCTCGGCATCAAGGCCGAGGACCTAGAGCCGACCCGGAAGATCTTCCACGGCATCGTGCCCGACCTCTCCTGCTCTCCCATTGGCCGGGTCTGGCTCGATGTCCTGTTCGGTGACAGCAGCCACTTTCGACGCGAACCAATCTGGTTTGAGGTGGTGGACCTATCCAGCGCGTACCACGCATTGCTGGGCCGGCCCACACTCGCCAAGATCATGGCGGTTCCCCATTACACGTATCTGAAGATGAAGATGCCAGGTCCCAAGGGCATCGGCGATTACCGCAAGTCCCTGGAGTGCGCTCGAGATGGCACCAAGTTGGCCGAGTCGCTGGTCATTGCCGAGGAGCGGCGCCAGCTTGACTGGATCATCACCCTGGCAGGCGAGGCCTCCGCTGTGTCGATCCCGACCATGGACCCGGCCGATGAGGCTGCCTTCAAACCCTCCAAGGAGACCAAGAAAGTGAATCTGAAATCGGAAGACCCCAGCTGCAGCAAGTACGTTGTTGTAGGCGCCCGCCTCGACATCAAATAGGAAGGCGAGCTCGTTGACTTCCTCCATGAGAATCGGGATATCTTTGCATGGACCCCCAAGGACATGCCGGGTATCCCGAGGAAGTACACCAAGCACAAACTTCACGTCCGCAAGGACGCCAAGCCTGTCCGTCAACCCCTATGATGTTTTTCCGAAGAGAAGAGAAGAACCATTGGTGAAGAGGTCACCAAGCTTTTGGCGGCCGGCTTCATCATGGAAGTGTTTCACCCCGAGTGACTGGCCAATCCAGTCCTCGTCCTGAAGAAGAAAAAGACCCGGCGCATGTGTATCAACTGCACCAGACTCAACAAGGCCTGTCCCAAGGATCCGTTCACTCTCCCGCAGATCGACCAAGTCATCGACTCGACCGCCGGGTGCGAGCTCCTGTCCTTCCTGGACGCTTACTCCAGATACCACCAAATCAAGCCGGACCCAGCCGACGGCCTGAAGACGTCCTTCATCACACCCTTTGGGGTGTATTGCTACATCACCATGTCGTTCGGCTTGAAGAACGCCGGTGTCACCTTCCAGCGCTGCATGCAGAAATGCCTGCTGTCGGAACTCGGCCGCAATATCCATGTTTACATGGACGACATTGTGGTGAAGGCCAAGCAGCACCTCACGCTCCTCGACAACTTGAAGGAAACATTTGCCAACCTCCGCGAATACAAGGTCAAGCTCAACCCGGAAAAGTGCGTCTTCGGCGTCCCGACCGGAAAGCTACTCGACTTCCTCGTCTCGGAACGCGGCATTGAGGCGAACCCGAAGAAGATCAAGGCCATCGAGCGCATGCTCAAGCTGGCTCGACTGCGTGATGTCCAAAAGTTCACTGGATGCTTGGCCTCGGTCAACCGGTTTCTAAGCCGGCTGGGCGAGAGGGCGCTACCCCTATACCAGCTGATGAAGAAGACGAACCCGTTCGAATGGAACGACAAGGCAGATGAGGCCTTCCAAGACCTCAAGCGCATGCTCTCCACCGCACCAGTCCTGGCCGCGCCGACCGACAAGGAGCCGCTATTGCTCTACATAGCCGCGACCACATGGACGATCAGCACGGTGCTGGTGGTCGAGCGACCAGAGAAGGGCAAGATCCAAGCCGTCTAGCGCCCAGTCTACTACCTGAGCGAGGTGCTCTCCATCTCCAAGCAGAACTACCCACAGTACCAGAAGATGTGTTACGGCGTGTACTTTACCGCCAAGAAGCTGAAGCAATACTTCCAAGAGCACGTAGTCACCATGGTCAGCACGGCGCCTATCAGAGAAATCATCGGGTGCCGGAATGCCTTTGGCCGGGTCGCCAAGTGGGCAATCCAGCTAGTCGGCCACACCATCCTCTACGAGCCCCGCACCACGATCATGTCTCAAGCCCCGGCCGACTTCCTCCAGATCCACTTCGCCGCCTCCAACAACGTCGCCGAGTACGAAGCCCTTGTGCACGGCCTCCGGCTCGCCAAGGAACTCGGCATCCGGCACATCCTGTGCTACGGCGACTCGGACCTGGTGGTGCAGCAGTGCTTCGGTGAGTGGGACGCCTGCGACTCCAACATGGCAAGCTACCGCTTCCTTGTCCAGAAGCAGTCCAGATCCTTTGAGGGCTGCGAGTTCCTCCACGTCCCGCGCGCAGAGAACGAAGCGGCCGACACGCTCACGAAGATAGCCTCGACCCGACTTTCCATCCCGTCCGGCGTCTCCCTCGAGCACCTGCGCAAGCCGTCCGTCAAGCCATCGCCGGACTCCGAGTCCATCCACGTTCCAGACAAACTGACCGTAGCTCAACCCGGCCCGGGGGCTGCTGAACCCAGCCCGGGGGCTGCTCAGCTCGACCCGGCCACCATCGCCCCAGACCCGGCCGCTGCCATCCCCAACCCGGGGGCTGCTCAACCTGACTCGGAGGCTGCCGACTCGGAAGCCACCCTGGTGGCCGTCTTCGCCGTGGCTGCGGCTCCATCTTGGACCCTCCCAATATCAGAATTCCTGGAGAGCAGGGTTCTCCCCATGGACGAGACCGAAGCCCGGCAAGTGCAGCGCCGGGCGTCCGCCTATAGCATCATCAACAACGAGCTCGTCAAGCGCAGCTCCACCGGCGTGTTCCGGTGTTGCGTCAAGCAGGAACAGGGCATCGACATCCTCCTCGACATACACCAGGGCGAATGCGGGCACCACGCCGCGTTGCGATCCCTGGTGGCCAAGGCGTTCCGCCACGGTTTCTACTGGCCCACCGCCCTCCAAGATGCCGAGTCGCTTGTTCTCAAGTGTGAGGGTGCCAGCGCTTCAGCAAACGCAGCCACCAGCCGGCGTCAGCACTCCGCACCATTCCGATCGCCTGGCCCTTCGCGGTCTGGGGACTCGACATGGTGGGACCCTTCAAAACCGCTCGAGGCGGCACGATGCACCTGCTGGTGGCAGTGGACAAGTTCACCAAGTGGATCGGGGCACGGCCAATCAAGAAACTGGACGGGCGAATAGCCGTTCGGTTCATCAAGGACATAGCGGTGCGCTAAGGCATGCCGAACAGCATCATCACGGACAACGGCACCAACTTCGCCAAGGGCACGCTCGAGCAATACTGCTCCATCTCTGGCATACGCCTCGACCTGGCCTCCGTTGCACATCCGCAGTCCAACGGGCAGGTCGAGCGGGCCAACAGACTCATCCTGTCCAACGTCAAGCCACGACTCGTCGAGTCACTCATCCGCTCACCCGGCAGCTGGCTCTGCGAGTTGCCGGCGGTTCTCTGGAGTCTCCGCACCACACCGAATCGGTCGACCAGGTTCACCCCATTCTTCCTTGTCTATGGAGCCGAAGCTGTCATCCTGATCGACGTCGAGTTTGACTCGTCGCGCGTCATGATGTACACCGAAGCCAAAGCCAGAGAAGCCCGCGAAGATGGCGTCGACCTACTCGAAGAAGCACGCCTCCTGGCGCTCAGCCGTTCGGCCATCTACCAGCAAGGCCTGAGGCACTACCACAGCAAGAAGATCAAGCCCGTCGCATTCCGCGAGGGCGACCTTGTCCTCCGACTCGTCCAAGAGCAAGCATGCCAGCACAAGCTGTCCCCTCCATGGGAGGGCCCATTCATCCTGAGCAGGGCCTTGCGCCAACGCAACGCCTACTACCTCATCGACGCACGCAAGTCAAAGAAGCGCAAGAAAGACACCGCCAGCAAAGAAACGACCCGGCCGTGGAACGCGGAACTCCTCCGCCCGTTTTACAGTTAGGCACGCGAGTGTATGTATCGTCGCCTTTTGTAAACGCATGAAACTATGGGGTTCCCGAACGAGACTCGGGGGCTGCCTTTTGTCGACCAATTTATTGTGTCCCTACTTTCTTGCATCACTATGCGAATGAACCCGGCCACCGGTCCGACCCGCTCGACCCGAGGGCTCGAGGGCTGGCTGGCTCGATCGCCACCCCGCCGCCTTACTTGGTGATTCCTGATACAGTTAGGATGTCGCAGTCCCCCACTTCGCCCTAAAGCCACATATCCGGCTTCGGCTATCGGTTGGCAAGCACAACGGGCCATAGCTCCTTTACGCTTCATACACTAAGTCAAAGGCTGTCGGGTCGATCAACCCGGCCCGCCGCTCAGAAAATAAACAGCCGCACGACCGGCTGCTCGACAACCGGCTTCGCCGGATTGCCGCCAGCCGGCCCAGTGGGTGTTTCGCTCGCACTCAACGTTTTGAAGAGCCCAAGTCCTGCACGCCCCTCTCGAAGGACTGAACTCCTTGCCACGGACTGGAGCCTTGGCCGTCTGACTCGCGTGGGGGGGGGGGAGGTTTGAGAAAGGAAAAGCACAAGAAATCGGTTAAAAACGGAAGGCAAAAGCAGAAACACTCACGACATTTACACACAAATATTTAAAAGGCCCACGGACCGAGTTCATTACACCCTAAAACCCCTAGTGGGTGGGTGGACCTGCTACTTAACAAGCTCTAATAAGAATGTCTCAGGCATCTCCAGCGCCGCGTCGCGACGTCGATGGCTCTCCCGTGGCAGCCTCCGGGTCTGGCAAGGCACCGGTGTCCTCCTCGGCACCCCCATCATGGTAGAAGCCCGTCTCCTCGGAGCTCCCCTCCAGATCATGGAGAAGCAAGCCGTCGTCATCGCCATCCACGACCCTGCCGTCTTCTGTCCGCTCCGGGTGGAACTCGTCGTGGAAGGCAAACTCAGCAATGTAGCTGGCACGGGAGGCAATCCGGCCGGCTTGCTGCTGCAAGAGCTGCTCCTAGCCGGCCCACTGGCCCATCAGCGCGTCCAGCTGCAGGTCCGGATGCCAAGACAACGTGAAACGAAGCACCATATCAATGCTAGCATGAGCGGCGGAGACACGACACTCATGAAGCCGGTTCGGCCCATCTCCAACCAACGCGCCAGGCGCGTGAAGCTGCTCGGCTCGAGAGAGTCCGGCCAAAGGGCCGCCGTCATGGCGGTGCTGGCCTGGGACAGCCGCCCCATCTGCCTCCCCAAGCCCCGTAGGTGGGCCTCAGTGGCAGCGATGATTTCTGGGAAGGTCCATGCCACCCGCGGGTCTGTTTCGGATCCAACGACTCCGGTCGGGTCGCGCTGAAAGCGGACGGCTTCCTCCGCCAGCCGTTGTGTGTCCGGGAAGGCTCCTGCCACAAAAGGTGAAGCATATCAGAAGAAGAACAACAAGGTCGAAAGGCTGGATCCCGACCCGCCAAAATACAAGACAAAGAACTTGCTGGGGAAGGTCTCTTCCAGGTGCTGCGCTTCAAGCAACGTACCATGCCGCTCCCGTTCAATGGCGCGGTCGCGCTCCTGGAGTGTCCTCTCCAGATCGGCCGCCTTGACACGGGCCACCTTCAGCTCGGTATCCTTGTCGTCGACCGCCTTCTCGGCTGCCTCACGACGACGGGCCTCGTCCTGATGGGCCCCCTCAGCCATGGTAACCTACGCCCGCAGGCGATCCACCTCGGCCTGGAGCCGGCCCTTGTCGTCGGCCACCTGGCCGCGCTGCTGGTCCGCCTCGACTAGGGCCTGCTGCACCTCCACCACCTTGGCGGCTTCCGCCTTAAGAAGCTCCACCTCAGCCTCGAGGCGGCTCTTGTGACCCGCCAGCTGCTCATGTAGCTGGTTGGCCTCGTCGAGAGACCGTCGGGCCGCGGTCGCCTCCACCCTCGCCTATGCCGCCTCGACACCAAGATGGCCGGTGTCGGCAATGAGCCGCTCATAATGATAACCAGCCCGGAGCAAACGAGTCCGCCAGGATAGCACCTCAGCTGCAAAAAAGAAGGATTCAGCGAATGAGAAAGCAAGACTTAAGATTTGGTCCAACTGTAACATAGTTGGCCCGAATCTCGGGGGCTACACCCAGTGGGTGCGCTAGCGCGCCCCCACTAGAAAAGAGCATGAAGGTACCTGTGGCGACGCGAAGCTCCTCCTACTTGGCGGCGAGCTGGTCCTTGAGCTCCCGGTACTTGCCCAGGAGACGGTTGAAGGCGCCGACCCGGTAGGCGTCGAGTTGCTGAAGAAGGCAGAAATCAGAACAAGGACAACGGTCTAAAGATTCGACCCAACTACTACATGGTTGGCCCGAACCTCGGGGGCTACACCTAGTGGATGCGCTGGCACGCCCCCACAAAGAAGAAATTGTGAAAAAGAAAAGGCTTACCCTAAAGGCGCGCTCCAGGTCACGCGTCTGCTCCACCTCGGCTTGAGCGAAGGCCTCGAGCCAGTCGGTCCGGCCGTGCAGGCGGCGGCTGACGGCGTCCATCGCCGCCTCCTCCTGGGTCTGAGGCCCGAAGACCATGGAGCCCCCGCTCCGCGCCGGCTGCGGCGCGGCGGCCCGGCGTCCTCCCTGCTGGAGCTCCAAGGTGTGCTCCCCGCTGGCCGCTCCCGATGCGGCCAGCACCTCCTCCGACGCCCTCTCAAGCGCCGTCGACGACTCGGACGCCGGGACGCCCTGCGTCGCCGCCTGCGGTCCGGAAGCTGGGATGGCCTGCTGCGCCACCACCGGCCCGGCTTCCAGGGTGGCCACTGGCACCGCCGCCCGCGGTGCCTCCTCCAACACCGGTGGCGCCTCAGGCGCCGCCCCCGCAGCGCCTCCTCCAAGATAGCGCCGCTTCCACTACCATCAGCCCCCGCATGCTCGACAACATCAACCTACAGCGGGGTATTATCCTCCACCTCCAGGACCTCCCGGTCGAGGATCACCACCTCAGCCCAGCCTTCACGGCCGCGCTCCCTCACCGATGACGGCTCAAAGACTGTCGCCGCCACCATCGTGCCCTCCGGCATCTCGCGCCAAGCCGGCTCTGCGCCGGCTCACGCCCATGCCGCCGCCACGTCGGTCCAAGCCCGGACCGACGCCGCCTCCAGCTCCGCCTCGGCCCTGTTCCTGTCCCGCCAGGCCAAGCCATCAGCGTCATTCGGGTCCAGGCCGTGGTCCGAGTCGGCCCATTTCTCCGCCTCGACCTGGTCGACGAGGTCAGACCGCCTCCTACGGAACGTGGTCCCTTTGATGGTCGCGGCATCAGCCGCCGCCCTCGCCAGCGCGATTGGCGACCTGAAGAAGAAGACAGAATGAGCAAAAAGAAACAAGGCTAGCTTGACAATCCGGAAGCGTACGGGAGATGAAGCTTACCCCAACAAAACCAGGACCGGGGTTGGCCTCCCATGCCCGGCGCCGCGCTTCCTCTTGGCGGGCCTCCCGGCCCCGGCCAGGTCCGCCGTGCGCTTTAGGGCCCCGGGCCGTGGCACGACGCTGCCCTTCCCGTGCGGGCAGCTCGGCGCCATCCCACGTGAAGACCCGGCTTCGCCCACGTCGCCGCGTCCCCCGCCCAATGCCACAACACCAACGACTGGCGTCAGCGTCGACCATACCGTGACGTGGTCAGCAACTCAAGATACATGAAGAAAAATACAAGACTTACCCGCACGACGCCCATCGCCGGTGTCGGCTTCGGCCTCCTCCTCTCCGCTGTGGGCCGCAGGCTCCGCCGCCACCACCGGCGCCACCTGCGATGGAGCCCGGGCGTAAGGATGCCGGGTCGCATTCAGAAGCACCTCCCGCGTCGCGTCAGGACAGACGAGAAGGTGCGTAGAAGCAAAGTAAGGCGACCAGACACTCACCTGTGGAACCGGGTTCGACTCGCTTTATGACACCTTGCCGAACTGCCAGTCCTTCCCAAGGTTGGCCTTGGAGATGTCGTTCACGCGGCACGCGATCTGCTCCATTGTCAGCGGCATCGACCCCATGCGGTTGGGGTCTTGAAGGCCGACCATCTCGCCAATGAGGCAGGAGCGCCTCTACAGCGGGAGGACCCCGCGCATGATGAACATGGCAATAAGGTCATTGCCGGTGAGCCCCTCCCGCGTCCTCATCGCTGTCACCCGCTCACAGAGATTGAGAATCTCCTGCGACGGGCGCCTGGGCGAGTAGCCCCAGTGTGTCTTCGCCCACGGTGGCGCAATGGCGAAGGTCGGAATATTGATGCAGTCTGCACCCAAGTTGCGGACGTAGAAGAAGGAGGTCTGCCATTTCTTGGCAAAATCCTCCAGCAGGATCTTGGGGAAGTCCGCCGCCGACCGCAGCGAGATGACGGCGAGGCCACAGTCGGCAAACTCCCCGGCCAACGGGCCCTACTACTTCAGGGAGAAGAAGCACGCCCAGAGGTCGATCATGGGCTCGACCCCCAGGTACCCCTCGCAGAGGGTGACGAAGCCGGAGAGCTGGACGATGGCGCCGGTGCCAAGATGATGCGGCTGGAGCCAGAAGAACTCCAGGAACATGCAGAAGAAGGTGCTCGCCGGCAGCCCAAATCCACACTCGAAGAGCGTGAGGAAGACCACACGCTCCAACTCCTCGGGCTGCATGCAAACCCCGCAACCCCGCAACTCGACCGATCCCTCCGACCCGACAAGATGCGTCGACTCGGCCTCATCAACTAGCGCAAGACAGCCGAACTCGGCACAACCAAAGCTTCATCGACAAGCCAGCTCCACCCGTGGCATGCTTCGCAATCCAGCCGCGGGTCAGCTCCCGTCCCATCCAGGCCGTACGATGGGACGAGTCTTCAATCATCAATGACCAAGGAAACAATGCCCTGCCCATGTCTCTGGTCAGCCGGAGCATGGCAACAGTGCCCCTCACCTACCCGCCAACCAGGGCTTGCGTGGCTACAGTGCCCCCGCCCTCACCGCTGACGACAGCAAGCGGCGACCTGATGGAGAGCCACTGTACACGACTCGACCCGGCCACGCCCTAACTATCGACAAGACGGTGCATAGTCCCCCTAGGTACGGCGGCCTGCACCTAGGGGAGCACGGCAAACCACAGGCCCTCAGCGAGTCCCAGCCCAGGTCCTCGGACACCGACAACCCGGACCCACCGACTTGTAACATTACCGTTGTACCCCTGGGGGGTTGGTCTATAAAATCCCCCAGGAGCCCTCACGTGTAGAGGGACGAACGAGAGAGAGAGAGAGAGAGAGAAAGCCAGTAAGCACAGAACTAGCCACCAAGACAGCAACACCAGAGAGAAGGAGCTGCCTAAGCCTTGGTCAGCTTCCTTCCTCTCCCATACAGCTCCAGGAGCAACATTTTACTATCAAACATCAAACTACACTCGGCAGGACTAGGGGTGTTATCTCTCCGGAGAGCCCCGAACCTGGGTATGTTCGGCGTCCCGCGCCCGCACATACCAACCTCGCCTCTGGAGCCCACCAGCGCCCTCGAGCCTCCTCCTCTCTTTAGCAATCCCTTGGCATCTGTCGTGCGCCCATCACGACAATAATGCTATCACTACATGCATATATGGCTGGTGGAAAGCTATATGGTTATAGTTTTGCATAAAGCCAATTTTGTTGGAAATATGCCCTAGAGGAAATAATAAAAGGATTATTATTGTATTTCCTTGTCCATGATAATTGTCTTTTATTCATGCTATAATTGTATTATCCGAAAATCGTATACACGTGTGAATACATAGACCACAATACGTCCCTAGTAAGCCTCTAGTTGACTAGCTCGTTGGTCAACAGATAGTCATGGTTTCCTGAATATGGACATTAGATGTCGTTGACAATGGGATCACATCATTAGGAGAATGATGTGATGGACAAGACCCAATCCTAAGCATAGCACAAGATCGTGTAGTTCGTTTTGCTAGAGCTTTTCCTATGTCAAGTATCTCTTCCTTAGATCATGAGATTGTGTAACTCCCGGATACCGGAGGAGTGCTTTGGGTGTACCAAACGTCACAACGTAACTGGGTGACTATAAAGGTGCACTACAGGTATCTCCGAAAGTGTCTGTTGGGTTGACACGGATCAAGACTGGGATTTTCACTCCGTATTACGGAGAGGTATCACTGGGCCCACTCGGTAGTGCATCATCATAATGAGCTCAAAGTGACCAACTGTCTGGTCACGGGATCATGCATTACGGTACGAGTAAAGTGACTTGCCGGTAACGAGATTGAACGAGGTATTGGGATACCAATGATCGAATCTCGGGCAAGTAACATACCGTCTGAGAAAGGGAATAGTATACGGGGTTGCTTGAATCCTCGACACCGTGGTTCATCCGATGAGATCATCGAGGAGTATGTGGGAGCCAACATGGGTATCCAGATCCTTCTGTTGGTTATTGACCGGAGAGCCGTCTCGGTCATGTCTACATGTCTCCCGAACCCGTAGGGTCTACACACTTAAGGTTTGGTGACGCTAGGGTTGTATGAATATGAGTATGCAGCAAACCGAATGTTGTTCGGAGTCCCGGATGAGATCCCGGACGTCACGAGGAGTTCCGAAATGGTCTGGAGGTAAAGGATTATATAGGAAGTGCTGTTTCGGCCATCGGGAAAGTTTCGGGGTCACCCGGTATTGTACCGGGACCACCGGAAGGGTCCCGGGGGTCCACCGGGTGGGGCCACCTATCCCGGAGGGCCCCGTGGGCTGAAGTGGGAGGGGAACCAGCCCCTAGTGGGCTGGTGCACCCCCCCTTGGGCCCCCCTGCGCCTAGGGTTGGAAACCCTAGGTTGGGGGGGGGCGCCACTTGCCTTGGGGGGCGCCCCCTTGCCTTGGGGGGCACTCCACCCCCCTGGCCGCCGCCCCCTTGGGAGATTAGATCTCCCAGGGCCGGCACCCCCCCTGGGGGCCTATATAAAGGAGGGCAGGGGGGAGGGCAGCCGCACCCTGTGTCTTGGCGCCTCCCTCCCCCTGCTACACCTCTTCCTCCTCCCGTAGCAGCTTGGCGAAGCCTTGCCGGAGTTCTGCTGCATCCACCACCACGCCGTTGTGCTGCTGGATCTTCATCAACCTCTCCTTCCCCCTTGCTGGATCAAGAAGGAGGAGACGTCATCCCCTCCGTACGTGTGTTGAACGCGGAGGTGCTGTCCGTTCGGCACTTGGTCATCGGTGATTTGGATCACGGCGAGTACGACTCCATCATCACCGTTCTCTTGAACGCTTCCGCACGCGATCTACAAGTGGTATGTAGATGCAATCTCTCTCCTATCACTCATTGCTTAGATGAACTCATAGATGGATCTTGGTGAAACCGTAGGAAATTTTTTAATTTTTTGCAACGTTCCCCAACAAATTTTTCCCTACAACAAAGGAATAAATTTTATTTAACTATCATGGTGGTTGTTAAACATTGAGAAGGTTCACTCAACTCAATACCAATTAAGCATCATCATTAACCCAAATCAAATTATATTAAGAGTGATGAGATCCACATGATAATCCAAAAACTAGATACTCAAAACGTCCATAACTGGGGACATGGCTAATCATGATTAGTTTATACACTCTGTAGAGGTTTGCACACTTTTCCCCACAAGACTCGATCTCCTCCGTTGGATTTCTCGCACTACATGGTGTTTGAGAAACGAATGATCGTGACACAGTCGTTCAGAAACATTAACTCTTTATTCTGAGTGGACAGTTACACCTACTTTCCCCTACATCTGCTAGCCCACCACTGAAAGATGTCTTGCAACTTACTCAACTATGCTAGAGCCCATAATAGCTTGTGGCTGCACACGGAAGTTTCTAGCATGAATAATCTTATGATCCCTTTGAGCCTGGGTGGTGGTCCATAGGAGAATCACACGGTACCCCGGGATTTCCAAAAATACAAGCAACACTGGGTTCCCCAGGTGCCTCAATCCACCCAGATGTGTATGAAATAGCCACCTTAAGTTAACCATTAAATACAACACTCACATCTATCATGGATACACTCACCCAATCCACGTCTATAAGCATAGCATAGCGATATAAGCAACGTAGAAGTAACTCCCAAAGGTTTGATAGTAAACAGGACAATAGGTACTACCTCATCTACTTCCCAAAACCCACATATTAATCAGATCCTAACCATGCAATTGTTTGAGGATTGATCTAATGAAATAAAACTGGGTATGAAAGAGGTATGATCAAAGTGTTACTTGCCTTGCTGATGATCCGTGAAACCTAGAGACTCGTAGTACCACGCTTCGCACTCCGGGTACTCTATCGCAAACAAACAAGCATACAATAAGCACACAACTGGAAGCACGGGTAAAACTCAAATAAGAGATCTAACCAGAAAGTTCAACTTAAGAACTCCACTTTGCAAAAAGAATCAAATCAAACGAAGCAACGAAACTCAAACTGTGAAAGAAACAAGCTCCCTTTACTAATCTGGGCTGAAGTCAAATTTTACAGTAGCAAAAACTTGTTTAAGTTGGTTAAACAGAAAGAGGGCTTCGAGACGAAACTCTACGCACTTGAATCGCCTGATTCCGATAAACAAGCGAAAAGACAAATTCAAACGAAAATCAGGCAGAAATCGCAATCGAAAATAATCGCAAAAAAACACTGGAAAAAGAAAAACTAACAAATAGGCTAACGAACAAACGTTCACTGTCTGCGGCTAAACTGTGAGAATCGTTCGTTAAAACGAACGAACGGACGGGCATTCGCTAATTAGCTAAACCAAAAAAAACGATATATAAAAAACGCGGGTTCTTAAAAAACGTACGGTTTTCCGAAGAAAACCGGCGGCGGCGGGCGGCTACCTCCGGCGAGTCCGGCGAGGGCGGCGGCGGGTCCACCGGGCGGCGGGGCGATGGTGGGGTTTCGGCGGGGCGGCGGTGGTCGGCGGTGCTGGCGAGGGGCGGCGGCGTCGGCGGCGAACGGGACGGTGACGACGGTGGTGGAAACCGGCAGCGGCGGCGCGATTCTCGAGGTGCGGCGGCTTAGGGTTAGGGTTCGGCACGGGTTGGCTCGGGTGGACTGGGGGTCGCGGGCGGCGGCTTATAAGAGGGGGCCAGCTGGGAAGTCCTGGCCGGTTACAGCACGGAGTCGGTTTCGTTTTTTTTAAAAAAATCGCACAGAAAAACAAAGAAAAGATATACTAAACGGACTCCAAAAATCATGAAATAAATTTTCCCTGTCCTCTAGAAACATTACGGACAAAGTGAACATTTATTTGGGCCTCTAATGCAATTTTGGAAAACACATATTTTTCCTAATTCATATAAAATAGCAATAAAACTCCGAATAAAAATCTTATTTTATTTTAATATTAAATCTCCAATATTTCTTTATTTTGGGAAAGTCATTTTATTCCCTCTCTTTGTTTTATAAAAGAAATATTCGAAGAGAAAATAATTAAAATCAAAAGATCCTCTTTTTAGAATTTGAGAAAACTCAAATATGAAAATAAAGAAATCCCCAACTCTCTCCGTGGGTCCTTAAGTTGTGTCAAATTTCTAGGATCAAGCCAAAATGCAATAAAATATGATATGCAATTATGATCTAATGTATAACATTCCAAATTGAAAATTTGGGATGTTACACATACCTACCTATGGATTGAGTAAGATCCTTCAAGGAAGTTGTCATGTTGCATGCAATAAAAATTGTTCTCTAAATATGTATGGCTTATTAGTGTGGAGAAAATAAGCTTTATACGATCTTGTGATATGGAAGTAATGAAAGGGACGGACTACATAATAAAGGTTCATATCACAAGTGCCAATATAAAGTGACATTCTTTTGCATTAAGATTTCGTGCATCCAACCATAAAAGCACATGACAACCCCTGCTTCCCTCTGCGAAGGGCCTATCTTTTACATTATGCAAGAGTCAAGGTGATCTTCACCTTTCCCTTTTTCATTTTATCCTTTGGCAAGCACCTCGTGTTGGAAAGATCCTGATTTATATATCCAATTGGATGTAAGTTAGCATGAACTATTATTGTTGACATTACCCTTGAGGTAAAAGGTTGGGAGGCAACACTATAAGCCCCTATCTTTCTCTGTGTCCGATTAAAACTCCATAACCATAAGTATTGCGTGAGTGTTAGCAATTGTGAAAGACTAAATGATAGTTGAGTATGTGGACTTGCTGAAAAGCTCTTATATTGACTCTTTCCTATGTTATGATAAATTGCAATTGCTTCAATGACTGAGATTATAGTTTGTTAGTTCTCAATGAAGTTTTTGATTCATACTTGACATTGTGAATAGATTGTTACTTGATCATAAGAAATCATATGACAAAATTTATATATGTTGCTGTTATAAGAATGATCATGATGCCCTCATGTCCGTATTTTATTTTATCGACACCTCTATCTCTAAACATGTGGACATATTTTTTTCGATATCGGCTTCCGCTTGAGGACAAGCGAGGTCTAAGCTTGGGGGACTTGATACGTCCATTTTGCATCATGCTTTTATATCGATATTTATTGCATTATGGGATGTTATTACATGTTATGTCTCAATACTTATGGCTATTCTCTCTTATTTTACAAGGTTTACATGAAGAGGGAGAATGCGGGCAGCTGGGAATCTGGGCTGGAAAAGGAGCAAATATTAGAGACCTATTCTGTACAACTGGAAAAGTCCTGAAACTCCACGAAAGTCATTTTGGGAATTAATAAAAAATATTCAGCGGAAGAAATACCTGAGGGGGGCCACCCACCACCCACGAGGGGGGCGCCCTACCCCCTGGGCGCGCCCCTGCCTCGTGGGCCACCTGGCATCCCTTCGGTGCCCATCTTCTGCTATATGAAGTCTTTTACCCTGGAAAAAATTATAAGCAAGCTTACGGGACGAAACTCCGCCGCCACGAGGCGGAACCTTGGCGGAACCAATCTAGTGCTCCGGCGGAGCTGTTCTGCCGGGGAAACTTCCCTCCTGGAGGGGGAAATCATCAACATCGTCATCACCAACGATCCTGTCATTGGGAGGGGGTCAATATCCATCAACATCTTCATTAGCACCATCTCCTCTCAAACCCTAGTTCATCTCTTGTATCCAATCTTTGTACCAAAACCTCAGATTGGTACCTGTGGGTTGCTAGTAGTGTTGGTTACTCCTTGTAGTTGATGCTAGTTGGTTTATTTCGTGGAAGATCATATGTTCATATCCTTAATGCATATTAATACCCCTCTGATTATGAACATGAATATTTTTTGTGAGTAGTTATGTTTGTTCCTGAGGACATGGGAGAAGTCTTGCTATTAGTAGTCACATGAATTTGGTATTCGCTCGATATTTTGATGAGATGTATGTTGTCTCTCCTCTTGTGGCGTTATGTGAACGTCGACTACATGACACTTCACCATTGTTTGGGCCTAGAGGAAGGCATTGGGAAGTAATAATTAGATGATGGGTTGCTAGAGTGACAGAAGCTTAAACCCTAGTTTATGCGTTGCTTCTTAAGGGGATGATTTGGATCCATATGTTTCATGCTATGGTTAGGTTTACCTTAATACTTCTTTTGTAGTTGCGGATGCTTGCAATAGGGGTTAATCATAAGTGGGATGCTTGTCCAAGAAAGGGCAGTACCCAAGCACCGGTCCACCCACATATAAAATTATCAAAGTAACGAACGCGAATTATATGAGCGTGATGAAAACTAGCTTGACGATAATTCCCATGTGTCCTCGGAAGCGCTTTTCTCAATATAAGAATTTGTCCAGGCTTGTCCTTTTCTACAAAAAGGATTGGGACACCTTGCTGCACCTTATTTACTTTCATTGCTTGTTACCTATTACAAATTATCTTATCACAAAACTATCTGTTACCTGCAATTTCAGTGCTTGTAGAGAATACCTTACTGAAAACCGCTTGTCATTTCCTTCTGCTCCTCATTGGGTTCGACACTCTTACTTATCAAAAGGACTACGATAGATCCCCTACACTTGTGGGTCATCAGTAGTCCCCGAGACCGCGGTTGACTGTTGGTAGTCGGCTGGGGTCTGAGAATCTCCCTTTTTTTACTCGAGCTGGGCAGACCATGCCGAGTGTAAAACCGAACCAGTGGGGGCACGCTAAGTGTACCCACTGGATGTAGTCCTCGAGACTACTGTCGAATGGTTGATTTGGTGGTAGTCTTAGAACAACTTTCACTCTGATTGACTTTTGTTTTTGTCGACTGACATATTCTTATTTGTTGACTGCAGAGGTCTTGTGATCTTGGGGCTCAACTTTCTGAACTGAACAAGAAGAAAATCAGCCTCAACCTTGACCTGGAACTGGCCAAGAATAACCTCAAGACTGCTCAGGACGAAGTAGCTATCATGGGAGGTAACCAATCATCGACTGTCCACTTTGTGACTCGCTCTTCCCCATGTTTTTTCTTTCAGTCTCTTTGAACCGAGTGATTTCACTCGAACAGATGTGCGTAGTGAAAACCGTCAACTTCAAGCTCGTCTGAAGAATGTTATTTCTTTATAGAAAATGAAGCAGGCTCTGGAGAAGAAGGATCAGGATCTTGCTACGGCTCAGAAGGAGGCGCGAGAGAAAACAGCGCTTGCAGACAAGAAGCTGGCTTCAGTCAGCAAGTTAGGAGAGGAGAACTCTAAGCTGAAGACCGCTGTCTCTGTGGCCAATTGGGAGGTCGAGCAACTGAAGAAGGACAAGGACAGCTTGACCGACGAAGTTGGAAACCTCAAGGCCAAGATGGGCGAGCTAGAGTCTTATCTGGGACAGCTTGCTGCAAACCTGGTCTTGAAGCTGGAAGGTATTATTGTTCAACTGATTTGTTGTTGCCGATTGACACATCTTGTCAAACTGTCGACTCACTATTTTTTTTGATTGTGCAGAACTTTGCCAAGACTTTGAAGCAAAGACCGGGCAGGTCGAGACGGGTCTCGACCCCATAAATTGTCCTATCAAAGATGATGTTGCAATGAATGTGCTGCGGTTGGAATCATGCATGGACAGTGTTGTTGCTTATCTTGCTTGACTAAAGGCGGCAATGACTCGGGTTGATGCTGAACACTGGCCTCAGGAGGAACTCTCAGAAGACCTCGAGCCTCTGATGGCTTGGCTGAATCAAATACCTGATCGAGTGGAAGAATGGAAGAAATCATCTGCTCGCTGCGGCACTGACGTCGCCCTGTCATTGGTCCGAGTGCACTGCAAGGACGTCAGAGAAGACAAGCTGGCGGAACTCAAGGTTGTGAACACCAAAAAGTAAACTTTCCAGTCCTTCATGGACACTTTCCTTGACGCTCCTAATCGCATCGCACACAACATTGACCTTGACAGTTTCTGCGATCCAACAAGTCCTTCTCCTGATGAGTGATCAAAACATTATGCCCCACCTTTATTTGCCTCGGAATGCCGAGTGATTATGTAATCGGTGAACTCTTTTAGGCTTGATGCCTGAGTACTTCTGCCTGCTGCGGTCCTGAACTTTTGTAGGGTTTATCTGAACTTGAATTCCTTTGAATATCATGGCTTTTGTTCTGGTTTTGAATTGTTTCTGACTGTCTTCCGGTTTCGAGTGGACTTGATCTTCTCACCTTTTTCCGAGTGAAAAGTACATTTTACTTGTGACGGAGCTCAGACGCGGTGTTCAATCGACACCTCATCGTCCTGGCGGATCAGCACGGTACATTGTACTTGTGACGCAGCTCAGACATGGTGTTCAATCGACACCTCGTCGTCCTTGCGGATCTGGATAGTACATTGTACTTGTGACATAGCTCATACGTGGTGTTTAATCGACACCTTGTTGTCCTTGCGGATAGGGATGGAGCGTACGTTGTATTTGTGGCGTAGCACAAACGCGGTGTTCAATCGACACCTCGTCGTCCTTGCGGATAAGGATGGAACGTACGTTGTATTTGTGGCATAGCTCAGACGCGGTGTTCAATCGACACCTCGTTGTCCTTGCGCGTAAGTATGGAGCGTACGTTGTATTTGTGACCATAGAGTGGGAGGATTGCTCTCCACTCGGAATGTTTTTTTAACATAGGCGATTATAGGGTCGCAGCTAAGCCCCCGAGTGGGAGGATTGCTCTCTACTCGGAATGTTTTTTAACTTAGGCGATTGCGGGGTCGCAGCTAAGCCCCCGAGTGGGAGGATTGCTCTCCACTCGGAATGTTTTTTAACTTAGGCGATTACGGGGTCGCAGCTGAGCCCCCGAGTGGGAGCATTTCTCTCCACTCGGAATGTTTTTTAACTTAGGCGATTACGAGGTCGCAGCTAAGCCCCCGAGTGGGAGGATTGCTCTCCACTCGGAATGTTTTTTAACTTAGGTGATTGCGGGGTCATAGCTAAGCCCCCGAGTGGGAGGATTGCTCTCCACTCGGAATGTTTTTTAACTTAGGCGATTACGGGGTCGCAGCTAAGCCCCCGAGTGGGAGGATTGCTCTCCACTCAGAATGTTTTTTAACTTAGGTGATTACGGGGTCGCAGCTAAGCCCCCGAGTGGGAGGATTGCTCTCCACTCGGAATGTTTTTTAACTTAGGCGATTGTGGGGTCGCAGCTAAGCCCCCGAGTGGGAGGATTGCTCTCCACTCAGAATGTTTTTAAACTTATGCGATTGAGGGGTTGAGCTAAGGCCCCGAGTAGGAGGATTGCTCTCCACTCGGAATGTTTTTTTAACTTAGGCGATTACGGGGTCGCAGCTAAGCCCCCGAGTGGGAGGATTGCTCTCCAGTCGGAATGTTTTTTTAACTTAGGCGATTACGAGGTCGCAGCTAAGCCCCCGAGTGGGAGGATTGCTCTCCACTCGAAATGTTTTTTAACTTAGGCGATTATAGGGTCGCAGCTAAGCCCCCGAGTGGGAGGATTTGTCTCCACTCGAAATGTTTTTTAACTTTGGCGATTACGGGGTCGCAGCTAAGCCCCTGAGTGGGAGGGTTGCTCTCCACTCGGAATGTTTTAACTTAGGTGAATCAGGTTCGCGGCTAAGCCATCCACTGGGGGATTTGGACACAAGTGATTACGAGAAACCAATCATTAAGATACTGTAAAAAATCTTGTCTTTGGAAAACAAATTGAAGTGCTTTTATTACAACTCGTCGAGTCGAGTGATTTTAGGTATAGAAAGGACTAAGCAGCTCTGTGTTCCATGCGCGTGGCTTGTCCATTTTCTTGGCTATGTTGTAAATGTGGTACGCTCCATTGTGAAGCACCTTGGTGATGATGAAGGGACCTTCCCAGGCTGAGGCGAGCTTGTGAGGCCATTTCTGAACCACTCGGAGCACAAGGTCTCCTTCCTGAAATGCTGGACCCCTGATATTGCGAGCGTTGAATGGACGCAGATCTTGCTGATAGATGGTCGATCAAACCAAAGCCATCTCACGCTCTTCCTCCAGGAGATCAACTGTGTCTTCGTGTGCTTGCTCTGCTTCAGCTTCTGAGAACAGTTCCACTCAGGGAGCATTGTGGAGCAAGTCACTCGGAAGCACAGGTTCAGTGTCGTACACCAGGAAGAAAGGGGTTCGATCAGCCAACCGGTTGGGCGTTATTCTCAGCCCCCATAGGACTGACGGCAATTTAGTCACCCAAGCTCCCGCAACATGCTTGAGATCGCGCATCAGCCGAGGCTTTAACCCTTGAAGGACCAAACCATTCGCCCTTTCTGCCTGTCCATTCGACTGCGGGTGTGCGACAGACGCGTAATTGACACGAGTGCCTTGGGATGCGTAGAACGCCTTGAACTCATTAGAATCAAAGTTGGAGCCATTATCTGTGATAATGCTGTGAGGGACTCCATATCTGAATATCAACTCTCTGATGAAACTGACAGCAGTGCCTGCTCCAAGGTTTTTGATGGGCTTGGCTTCGATCCACTTGGTAAACTTGTCGACTGCTACGAGCAAATGGGTGAAGCCACTCGCGCTGGTCTTGAAGGGCCCAACTGCTACATCTTGAGCTTGCCTTGGTTTTCCTTGAAGAGGAAAGGGTGATGCAGCAATAGTAGCGTAAGTATTTCCCTCAGTTATTGAGAACCAAGGTATCAATCCAGTAGGAGGCTCCTCAAAAGTCCCACGCACCTACACAAACAAACAAAGAACTCGCAACCAACACAATAAAGGGTTGTCAATCCCTTCATGGCCACTTGCGAAAGTGAGATTTGATAGAGATAGTATGATAAGATAAATATATTTTTGGTATTTTATAATATAGATGCAAAAAGTAAAGATGCAAATAAAAGTAGATTGAAAGCTTATATAATAAAAGATAGACCCGGGGGCCATAGGTTTCACTAGTGGCTTCTCTCAAGATAGCATAAGTATTACGGTGGGTGAACAAATTACTGTCAAGCAATTGATAGAAAAGCGAATAATTATGAGATTATCTAGGCATGATCATGTATATAGGCATCACGTCCGCGACAAGTAGACCGACTCTTGCATGCATCTACTACTATTACTCCACACATCGACCGCTATCCAGCATGCATCTAGAGTATTAAGTTCATAAGAACAGAGTAACACATTAAGAAAGATGACATGATGTAGAGGGATAAACTCAAGCATTATGATATAAACCCCATCTTTTTATCCTCGATGGCAACAATACAATACGTGCCTTGCAACCCTTTCTGTCACTGGGTAAGGACACCGCAAGATTGAACCCATAGCTAAGCACTTCTCCCATGGCAAGAAAGATCAATCTAGTAGGCCAAACCAAACTGATAGTTCGAAGAGACCTGCAAAGATAACTCAATCATACATAAAAGAATTCAGAGGAGATTCAAATATTTCTCATAGATAAACTTAATCATAAACCCACAATTTATCGGATCTCGACAAACACACTGCAAAAATAGTTTACATCGAATAGATCTCCACAAGAGAGGGGGAGAACAATGTATTGAGATCCAAAAAGAGAGAAGAAGCCATCTAGCTAATAACTATGGACCCGAAGGTCTGTGGTAAATTACTCACAACTCATCGAAAGGGCTATGGTGTTGATGTAGAAGCCCTCCATGGTCGATTCCCCCTCCAGCGGAGCACCGACAAAGGCTCCAAGATGGGTCTCGCAGATCCAAAAGGTTACGGCAATGGAAATTGTTTTTCGTTGGCTCCCTGGATGTTTTCGGGGTACGTGGGTATATATAGGAGGAAGAAGTACGTCGGTGGCCTCTCGAGGGGCCCAGGAGACAGGGGGCGCGCCCAAGAGGGGTGGGCGCCCTCCTATCTCCTGGCCGCCTTGATTGCTTCTTGACTTGCACTCAAAGTGCTCTGGATCACGTTCGTTCCAAAAATCACGCTCCCGAAGGTTTCATTCCGTTTGGACTCCATTTGATATTCCTTTTCTTCGAAATACTGAAATAGGCAAAAAAACAGCAATACGGGCTGGGCCTCCGGTTAGTAGGTTAGTCCCAAAAATGATATAAATGTGTAAAATAAAGCCCATAAACATCCAAAAGGGGTAATATAATAGCATGGAACAATCAAAAATTATAGATACATTGGAGACGTATCAAGCATCCCCAAGCTTAATTCCTGCTCTTCCTCGAGTAGGTAAATGATAAAAACAGAATTTTTGATGTGGAATGCTACCTAGCATAATTCTCAATGTAATTTTCTTTATTGTGGCATGAATGTTCAGATCCAAATGATTCAAAATAAAAGTTCATATTGATAAAAGAAATAGTAACACTTCAAGCATACTAATCAAAGCAATCATGTCTTCTGAAAATAACATGGCTAAAGAAAGTTCATCCCTACAAAATCGTATAGTTAGGATATGCTTCATTTTCGTCACACAAAAATGTTCCCAAATTCTACACCCCCGATGACAAGCCAGCAGTAGTTTCGTACTTAGATAATCTCAAACTTTTTCAACCTTCATGCAATACATGAGCGTGAGCCATGGATATAGCACTATGGGTGGAATACAATATGATGATGGGGATTGTGTGGAGATGACAAAAAAGGAGAAAGTCTCACATTTACGAGGATAATCAATGGGCTATGGAGATGCCCATCAATTGATGTCAACATGAGGAGTAGGGATTGCCATGCAACGGATGCACTAGAGCTATAAATGAAAGCTCAACAAAAGAAAACTAGTGGGTGTGCATCCAACTTGCTTGCTCACGAAGACCTAGGGCATCTGAGGAAGCCCATCGTAGGAATATACAAGCCAAGTTCTATAATGAAAATTCCCACTAGTATATGAAAGTGACAACATATGAGACTCTCTATATGAAAAATAGGGTGCTACTTTGAAGCACAATATATGAGACTCACTATATGAAGAACATGGTGCTACTTTGAAGCACAAGTGTGGAAAAAGAGATAGTAACATTGCCCCTTTTTTTTTCTTTTTTTCTTTTTTTTCTTTTTCTTCTTTTTTTTCTTTTTTTCTTTTTTTCTTTGGCCTTTCTTTTTTTTCTTTTGGACTTTCTTTTTTCTTTTCTTTTTGGGACAATGCTCTAATAATGATGATCATCACACTTTTATTGATTACAACATATGAAGTACAACTCGAAACTAGAACAAGATATGACTCTATATGAATGCCTCTGGCGGTGTACCGGGATGGTGCAATGAACCAAGAGTGACATGTATGAAAAATTATGCATGGTGGCTTTGCCACAAATATGATGTCAACTACATGATCATGCAGTGGCAATATGACAAAAGTAATGTATGTCATGATGATAAACGGAACAATGGAAAGTTGCATGGCAATATATCTCGGAATGACTATGGAAATGCCATAATAGGTAGGTATGGTGGCTGTTTTGAGGACGATATAAGGAGGTTTATGTGTGATAGAGCGTATCATATCATGGGGTTTGGATGCACCGGCGAAGTTTGCACCAACTCTCAAGGTGAGAAAGGGCAATGCACGGTACCGAAGAGGCTAGCAATGGTGGAAACGTAAAAGTGCATATAATCCATGGACTCAACATTTGTCCTAAGAACTCATATACTTATTTCACAAAATTTAGAAGTCATCAAAAACCAAGCACTACGCGCATGCTCCTAGAGGGATAGATTGGTAGGAAAAGACCATTGCTCGTCCCCGACCGCCACTCATAAGGATGCATAATCCAGATACACTTCATGCTTCAAATTTGTTACACAACTTTAACCATACGTGCATGCTACAGGACTTGCTAACTTCAACACAAGCATTCTTTAAATTCATAATCACCCAACTAGCATGACTTTAATATCACTACCTCCATATCTCAAAACAATTATCAAGTATCAAATTGATCATAGCACCCAATTCACTTCCTATGATAGTTTTTATTATACCCAACTTGGATGCCTACCATTCTAGGACCAATTTATAGCCATAGAAAATACCATGCTGTTCTAAGAGACTCTCAAAATAATATAAGTGAAGCATGAGAGACTAGCAATTTCTACAAAATTAAGCCACCGCCGAGCTCTAAAAGATATAAGTGAAGTACTAGAGCAAAAACTATCTAACTTAAAAGATATAAGTGAAGCACATAGAGTATTCTAGCAAATTCAAATCAAGTAGGCATCTCCCAAAAAATGTGTACAGCATGTATGATTGTGGTAAACTAAAAAGCAAATACTAATGTAATACACGACGCTCCAAGCAAAACACATATCATGTGGCGAATAAAAATATAGCTCCATGTAAAGTTACCAATGAACGAAGACGAAAGAGGGGATGCCTTCCCGGGGCATCCACAAGCTTAGGCTTTTGGCTATTCTTGAATATCTTGTGGTGCCATGGGAATCCCCAAGCTTAGGCTTTTGCCACTCCTTATTCCATAGTCCATCAAATCTTTACCCAAAACTTGAAAACTTCACAACACAAAACTCAACAGGAAATCCTATAAGCTCCGTTAGTGAAAGAAAACAAAACCACCACATAAGGTACTGTAATGAACTCATTATTTATTTATTTTGGTGTTAAACCTACTGTATTACAACTTATCTATGGTTTATAAACTATTTTACTAGCCATAGATTCATCAAAATAAGCAAACAACACACGAAAGACAGAATCTTTCAAAAACAGAACAGTCTGTAGAAATCTGTAACTAATGCAAACTTCTGGAACTCTAAAACTCCTACCAAAATAGGAAGTCCTGGCAAAGTTTTATATTTATCAGCATCAAAAAGAATCAACGCAAAAGCAAGTTTCTATGATTTAAAAAAACTAATTTCGTGCGTGCAAAGTTTCTGTTTTTCAGCAGAATCAAATCAACTATCATCATAGGTTATCCTATAGGTTCTACTTGGCACAAACACTAATTAAAACATAAAACACATCTAACAGAAGGTAGATGCAAACTTTATTACTGAAGATAAACAAAAACAAAGAGCACAAATAAAATTGGGTTGCCTCCCAACAAGCGCTATAGTTTAACGCCTCTAGCTAGGCATAAAATCGAAGAGAGATCTAAGTAGCGCCGTCTTTAATTTTCAGTTTTTTAGCGGAGTCATGCTCGAATCCGGGAGGTTCTTTATGTTTTCCTTCATACTCGGAAATTTTTAGATCTAAAGAATCCAACCTCTTATTGCAAAGAGTAATCAACATATTCATGCGGTGAAGGTTTCCGCTAACAATTTTAAGAGGCTCAAGAGACTTTTGTAATATTTTTGTTACTCCACAAATCTTTCCAAACACTTGTGTTTCTTCTTGAGTAGGATGTGGTCCTCCCTTTTGAGGTAGTGTTCCCACTATTCCCTCTATAATTTCATGCGCAATACTAGGATCAATTTCAATAAAATTTCCCTTGGCAATGCAGTCCAAGAGTTGTCTATGCATCATATTTAACCCAACATAAAAATTGCGAAGAAGAATTCTGAAGTTCACCTCTAGGGTGCACTTGCGGTAAGATTCCATCATCCTATACCAAGCATCCTTTATGTATTCTCCCTGCCTTTGCTTGAAGTGAAGAACTTCAAACTCGGGAGACATAGGAGTGGATAAGGAACTAGCCATAACGACAAGGTACACGATCTAACACACGAGAAAACGGAAAAAGGCAAGCGAAAGAGAGAGGAGAAGATTGGGGAAGAGAGGGCAAATAAAATGGCAAGGGTGAAGCGGGGGAGAGGAAAACGAGAGGCAAATGGCAAATAATGTAAATGCGAGGGAGATGAGTTTGTGATGGGTACTTGGTATGTCTTGACTTGAGCGAAGACCTCCCCGGCAGCGATGCGAGAAATCCTTCTTGCTACGTCTTAAGCTTGCGTTGGTTTTCCTTGAAGAGGAAAGGGTGAAGCAGCAATAGTAGCATAAATATTTCCCTCATTTTTGAGAACCAAGGTATCAATCCAATAGGAGGCTCCTCAAAAGTCTCACGCACCTACACAAACAAACAAAGAACTCGCAACCAACACAATAAAGGGGTTGTCAATCCCTTCATGGCCATTTGTGAAAGTGAGACCTGATAGAGATAGTATGATACACTACAAAAAAATACACTTCCGTGATGATACGTGTTTGTCACAGTAGGTCGCGTTTTCTGTCATGCATGTACATCCATGACAAATTTATGACAGAATCAAGATAGTCATACCTATGCTGTCATAGAAGTGTTCCATGACATTACCAAAATTATCATCACGGAAGTGTCCACTTCCATGACGATAAATCGTGTGTCACAGAAGTGCTTTCGTCAAGGGTGACCGACACGTGGTATCCATCGTAACAGAACGCTGTTAAGCTATCGAGTTGGGTTTTGGATCCAATAACGCGTTAACAGCCCCGACCAATGGGGATTTTCCACGTGTAAAATCATCATTGGCTGGAGGAAACACGTGTCAGCTCATCGTTGGGACAGATGTCAGCCACTCATTGGACAGAAGGCGCCTATGATATGTCGACACGTGGCATGGCCCATCGAGTTTAAATGGGCTGGCCCAACTAAGGGCCCACAAAATTTTGCGGACCATAATGGGCCGCCCAGCTAAACGCCCATGAGATTTTGCGGACCATAATGGGCTGGCCCAGCTAAAGGCCCACAAGATTTCGTGGCCCATAATGGGCCTGCCCAGGTAAAGGCCCACAAGATTTTTGTGTGCCATAATGGGCCGGCCCAGGTAAAGGCCCACAAAATTCTTGCGGATCATAATGGGCCGGCCTAGCTAAAGGCCCACGAGATTTCGCCGACACTAATGGGCCGACCCAGTTGTAGGCCCACAAGATTTTGAGGACCCTAGTAGGCCGGCCCATTAACTGGCTGCCATATTTTGGGCCAAATGTCAGCCCATATTTGATCCGGTCCATTAATGGCGTGACACGTTCCAGGCCTAATAATGGCACATATGAGATACGACCCGTTAAAAGCCTCCCACGTTCTGGGCCAAATCACGGCCCAGATCAGGTCCGGCCCTTTAAGAGGCTTCAGCCTCAATTATGGCCCATATCAGATTCGGCCCGTTAATTGGACGCCATGCTTTTGGGCCCACTTGCTAAAGGCCCATTTAGTGAATCGGCCTGATATTAGTTTCGGCCTGTTAAGGGCCCGTTTAACATTTCGGCCCTATATTAATTTCGGCCTGTTAAAAGCCCGTCATATAGTTGGGCCTAACTACGGCCCAGTTTGCATCCGGCCTGCTCGCAGCCGATATCTGATTGGGCCAAACAAGGACCGAGCCAATTTTGGCCAGTTAAAAGCCCGTGATTTGATTCGCACAATCATGGGCCGGGGTCCAATTTGGGCTGCTGCCGGCCCGTGAGCTGTTCGACACGTTTCAGGCCCAACCTACTTCTCAGCCTCATAAAAGCCCATTGAGTTTTCATGCGAAAAGAGGGTCCGGGGTTACTCGGCCTATTAAAGGCCCGAATCTACTAGTGGGCCAGTTTTACGGGGCCCATGATGCGGATCATACATCGTGATTGCATGATGACCCGATTATGTACCGTAATTTTACGGTTTGGCCGCTTTACTGCGAAGACAGGATATATATACAGTAAATTAATTGCAGCATCGTGAATAAGAAAAAACCTAGACTATACAATAAAGAAAGTTTGCCACTATGATAATAAAGCACAAGCAGACAACAGATTACATACACTGGGCATCAAAGATCGCCACCAGTGCAAATAAACACGCTGACAAAAAAATATACAAAACCGAAAGCACTTCAATAGAGTTCAAGAAAGGTTAGCCCTACTGGCGAGCTGTAGCGCAAGCACCTGAGCAAGATGATGAGACTATGCTTAACACTTATATCTTCCTCACTCTGAAAGATAAACAAGCAGACAGATGACAAGTTTTGCACATTAAAGTATCAGTGCTGACAATTCATCACATTTCTTACTGACGATAAAGTGACACAGTTTAAAAATGCATTAACACAATATGGTATTGTTCAGGTCAAGACATGGCAGGAAATGACATTGTGAAGGAGTTGGCAGCTTCACGACACCACTAGATTATAGATCAAGAACTCATAAGTATCAATGGTTAGTGTGCTGTCAATTTATCCCATTTCAGATTGGCAAATAAAGAGACGGTTTAAATAATAGTAGAATGATATGACATTGTTCCTAGTTAAGACATTGCAGAATATGACATTGTGCCGTAGTGGGTAGGTTCACCACACCACTGGATTACGGATGAAGAACACAAGCATACATGCAGTGCAAAAGAAGATCACTTGCTCTCTATAGTTTAATTTACATGGTATGAAGAAGGAACTTGGTTGTACAACTGAAAACTTAAATTGAGAAGGACAATCTTTTGTTTATGAACTACTCCCTCCGTTCCTAAATATAAGTCTTTTAGATATTTCATATGAACTACATTCGGATGTATATAGACATAGTTTAGAGTGTAGATTCACTCGTTTTGTTCCGTATATAGTGCATATTGAAATCTCAAGAAATACTTATATTTAGGAACGGAGGGAGTACATAATATACTTTAAACATGCAATTTGATGCAAACACAAAAAAATAAACAACTCTTGCATTCATGCCTAACCAAATATACACAACAAAGTTTGAAGGCTTGAGAAGGACAAACTTACATTACTGGTGAAGATAGGCTCTATAAAGCCCTTCCATGCTGATGGGGGGGGGCAAGTTTACCATAGAATCTTCTTCATAAGCATTGCCTTTATTCTACATTTTGTTAAGAGTATATATAGATGTGATAATATATGAAAAAATGGAGAATATTTAAGATAAGATGAAGAGTGATGCTACATAACCAAGTAGTTATAAATGTATGTGCAGTGATACAGGCAAAAGGCACAAGCCAAGAGCAATGCACAGCTAAACTTCTTCAGTACCAACCTTATGGTAAGAGTAAATATAGATCTGATGTGTAGAAAATGGAGGGCAAAGGAAAATAAGCTGCAGAGTGATGGTACATGAACAACTACCTGTCAATATAAGTACACTGATAAAGGACAACATGTACTTACAAGGACAATGTAGAGCTAAAAAAATTCATCGGCATTGGATATATTCTACACTAATGTAACCATTCATACAGATAAGATAATTTGGAGCGAACAATTGATAAGCAAGCTATCATGCATACCGCTGTCACATAATGAACTAGGTATGTATGCAAATATAGTGATACAGGACAACAGGTACTAACAAGACAAAGCAGCGGGCAGCATATTTTTTATATCATGTCATTCTATTCAAACCGGAATTCTTCTTCGAGCAGATTTCCTGCAAAAAAGATCCGTAAAGCACATGCGGAAAAGTAGAAGTTCAAATTGTCATGTGATTTCATAGATAGTACCTCATCCTGGGAACAAGACCAGTGCATAACAAGGTTTTTCCATTCAATGTCTTCTAAATTTAGCACAAGAGACTTCAACGGAAATTCGTTTATAGACTTGCCATCAAAGTGTGATTTCCTCAGGTAACACCGATACTGCTACAATGCTTCCTTGAAAAGCACAAGCAAGCTTTGCTCGTCATGACTATCCAGATTGACCCTCGCCTAGTTACAACAATGCAATGTAAATCATTGATGTGTTCGCTCAGCAGAAAACAGGAAAATAATAACCATGAATAATAGCACTTACACGTAAGTTGGACAGGAAGATGTGAAAATGGTGTTTGTCTTCACTATAATCTTCCCATGATGGGAATATATGCACATAGTCCCTAACAACATTGAAAACATTGTCTTTTAAACTGGGAATAAATGGAATGGGGTTCCAATCTATAGGAATTGGCCGTCTCTGCGGTTGGGATAGGTCTTCGGCCGGTGGACTTGCTGTACTTTTTGCTGGAGTGGGATTTTTTTTGTGGTACTGCTAGTGCTATGGCAAATGAAAACGGTATACCTTTTGTTGGAGTGTAGGTCCTGTGTGGTGGGGCTAGTGGTGTGGCCAGTGAAGTATGGTACAGTCTACTGGAGTCGGTCCTACGTTTTGTGTCACTGGTTGTACAGCCAATATAAGTGGGGCGCTGTCTGATTTCTCCGACACCACCATGTTTTCCAAGGACTTTGCTGCTGCTCCTTCGGGTTCGGCAATCACCCTCTTCCTTTTTGATGTCTGATGCACAAGAATAGCATTTGAGTGGAAAAACATGGTATGATGACAGCTGGAATATGTATTGATAATGGATGGGTATGGCATCTTGAGTTATATGATGAGTAAACTAAGCAGATGGCGGTGCAACAAAGTAGAACAAATGCAAGACAACATATGCAAGATACGCGCAATCAATAAGACCTTGCCAAATTAGAACAGGCACTTGATGGGTGAACAAGACAGGCCATCTGCCTTTGACACCTCGAGGTTAGAATAGTCATTAGGATGATATTCTGAACAAGAATCAACAGGTGGGGAGCGTATGAGTTTCATTGCTTCCAGAATGGCACTCAATGCCTTGGTGCCAATTTTGTAAGTCATTGCAGTGTTCCACAATATTCTTCTGATGCGCAGATTCTGATATTCACTCTAATTGTGTATAATATCCGAGAACCATGAAAACATAAATAGTTGTGAGATTACCTTTGTAATGCATATGATATTCTAATATAGGGGTGCCCCTGTAAACACTTGTGTGCTATCACTTGATTCTGATGAGAGAGCTCATGTGTGCTGTAATATGGTGCGTGCATTTATATAATCTGGCACAAGTACACAAAAAATAGGCTCCAAAAGTAAGGATAGCTAGCAGATGATAGGTTCATAATATACTGTATAGAGAGTTTATTGCCAAACCATGATAACAAGAGCACACAGCAACTAGGCAGATCATAGTGTACATAACAGGGGTACACCATAACCACGATATATAAATCGGGAAAGTGGAACTGACTTAAAAATACGGTGTTGTATTGCCGCTAGTAATTGAAAGCCTATCGATCAAGTACATGCCAGCTCTATCAGCTGTTGACTGCAGATGTCCCTGCACCCCTTCCTGACAAGGAACATACTATACGTACTAAATACAGAATAAACAAAGAGGAACATGTTAAAGAACAGAAGTGGAAGCATATTCTTGAGGTTCCGCTTCATTGCATACAATGTTGGTTGTCCACTCATGATGAATCACAGCGCCCAAAGAAATGCAATTCCATGCTGTCTCTCTATATGTGGAAAATTTGAAAAAGAGTCATTAGGATCATATTCTGAACAAGAGTCAACAGGTGGGGAGCGTATGAGTTTCATTGCATCTAGAATGGCACCCAATGCCTTGGTGCCAATTTTGTGAGTCATTGTAGTGTTTAACTTCAAGAGTGGACTGCTGCTAGTGCGACACAAAGCAGCTACACAGAGCATATTGTAGATATAACGGGAAAACCTTAAGCATCAGAGTAAAATCAGCAAAGTGGAACTTGTTGGAATATATGTGCTAGTTTGTCGGTACGGCTAGAAAGGCTTCGGATACCAGCTCTCTTCAAGTGAAGGTGCGGTACTGTTAATATCAGTGTAACTCTCAAACGCGACACAACTCCCCGCATTTCCTTGCTGTTCTTATAGGATTCAAGTGGGCAGGCCAATACAAATCCTATTCCTATGTTTACAAGATCCTACGAATCAAAGAGGATCAAAGTGTCCACCAAAACCGACCATATAGACCTCTCCACTGCAAATGTCCCTGCTCATCTTCAGTACAAGGAACATACTGTACTACTAATACGTCTCCAACGTATCTATAATTTTTTATTGTTCCATGCTATTATATTACCCCTTTTGGATGTTTATGGGCTTTATTTTACACATTTATATCATTTTTGGGACTAACCAACTAACCGGAGGCCCAGCCCGTATTGCTGTTTTTTTTGCCTATTTCAGTATTTCGAAGAAAAGGAATATCAAATGGAGTCCAAACGGAATGTAACCTTTGGGAGCGTGATTTTTGGAACGAACGTGATCCAGAGGACTTGGAGTGCAAGTCAAGAAGCAGCCAAGGCTCCCACGAGATAGGAGGGCGCCCCCCTGTAGGGCGCGCCCCCTGTCTCATGGGCCCCTCGGGCGTCCACCGACGTACTTCCTCCTCCTATATAAGCCTACGTACCCCGAAAACATCCAGGAGGCACCCGAAACACAATTTCCACCACTGTAACCTTCTATATCCGCGAGATCCCATCTTGGAGCCTTCGCCGGGACTCTCTCGGAGGGGGAATCGACCATGGAGGGCTTCTACATCAACATCCTTGCCCCTCCGATGAGTTGTGAGTAGTTTACCACAAACCTATGGGTCCATAGTTATTAGCTAGATGGCTTCTTCTCTCTTTTTGGATCTCAATACAATGTTCTCCCCCTCTCTTGTGGATATCTATTCGATGTAAACTCTTTTTGTGGTGTGTTTGTCGAGATCCGATGAATTGTGGGTTTATGATCAAGTTTATCTATGAATAATATTTGAATCTTCTCTGAATTATTTTATGTATGATTGAGTTATCTTTGCATGTCTCTTCGAATTATCAGTTTGGTTTGGCCTACTAGATTGATCTTTCTTGCCATGGTAGAAGTGCTTAGCCTTGGGTTCAATCTTTCGGTGTCCTTACCCAGTGACAGAAAGGGTTGCAAGGCACGTTGTATTATTGCCATCGAGGATAACAAGATGGGGTTGATATCATATTGCTTGAGTTTATCCCTCTACATCATGTCATCGTGCTTAATGCGTTACTCTGTTCTTATGAACTTAATACTCTAGATGCAGGCAGGAGTCAGTCGATGTGTGGAGTAATAGTAGTAGATGCAGGCAGGAGTCGGTCTACTTGTTATGGACATGATGCCTATATACATGTTCATGCCTAGATAATCTCATAATTATTCGCTTTTCTATCAATTTTTTGACAGTAATTTGTTCACCAACCGTAATACTTATGCTATCTTGAGAGAAGCCTCTAGTGAAACCTATGGCCCCCGGGTCTATCTCTTATCATATTTGCTTTTAATCTACTTTTATTTGCATCTTTACTTTTTGCATCTATATTATAAAATACCAAAAATATATTTATCTTATATTACTATCTTTATTAGATCTCACTTTTGCAAGTGGCCGTGAAGGGATTGACAACCCCTTTATCGCGTTAGCTGCGAGTTCTCAGTTTGTTTGTGTAGGTGTGTGGGACTTTTGAGGAGCCTCCTACTGGATTGATACCTTGGTTCTCAAAAACTGAGGGAAATACTTACGCTACTATTGCTGCATCACCCTCTCCTCTTCGAGGAAAACCAACACAACCTCAAGACGTAGCAACTACTATCAAACTCCCTCCGTTCCAAAATATAAGTCTTGGTAGAGATTTCCACTATGGATCACATAAAGATGTATCCAGATACATTTTAGAGTGTAGATTCACTCATTTTGCTCCATATGTAGTCCATGGTGGAATCTATACAAAGACTTGTATTTAGGAACGGAGAGAGTACATATTAAAGAAGAATGGAAGAGGAACATGGTAAAGAAGAGTAAGCAGATTTTGGATGATAAAATGTTGGTTGCGCAGTGCCCACACATGCTGAACCAGAGCGCATTAGGAATGCAACTCCCAGCTATCTCTCGACCATTTCAGTCGGTTGGATGAAGATCCTACGTCTCCTAACCCATCTTCTTCCTCGTCTCTGATTCTTCCCATATAGAACACAGCACGGGCCGCCGGCCGGACCACCTGCCCCCACCGCCCGTGTTCCTCCACCACCCCCACCCCCACCCGCGCCCCAACCCCCACCCGCGTTGAGTTTTCTTCCTTCAGCGAGGCCCCACAACCACCCGAGCCCCTTCGTTCGCACTGGGGAACTCCGGCGAGCTTTGAAAATTTTAGTCTACTGTGATTTAACTAGTGTGGAATATAAAAGGGGAAAATCATAAGCATTGGGAGTATAGTGTTGAGCGTGCCATGGCGGATCTGAAGTGCAAACCGGACAAAGGCAACTTCGCAACCAAGACAAGAAATCAGAGTAAAGCAGTGGCAATCTATTTTCTTGCTGCGATAAATAAGTTGAGCAGATACGAAAGAGTACCGCCTCTGGTGTGGCGCCGTGTACGCATCTGCTGAGAATTTGACGGTGCTGCGGTAGCGATGGCTGTCGGCGGTGTGGAACCAGATCTAGGAGGGTAGACGGTGGCGGCAGGGCGCGGTGGACGAGATGGTCGTAGGAGCAGCGCCTGCAAGGTGGACGACGGCGGGGATGAAGCGAGAGGACGGGATGCAAGGATCCCGGTCCGAAGCTGTGGATGAGAGAGGTCGATCTCTTGTAATGGACGGCAGCGTCGGCGTATTAGCTCCGGCATGGTGGAGGAGGACGGCGATGGATGGGGTGGCGGGCGGCGGCGGACGGAGGAGGGTGTGGTCGAGAGGGTGTTTTGCCGCCCACGGAGTACGAATGCGGAAAAGGGAGGTAGAGAGGAAGGGGGGAAACATGTATTCAGGGCGCGCTTGTCCCAAATGCAAGGAAATTACAAACTTAGCCCCCGTTTCAAATTTCTACTACATCACAGCAACATTAGTAGGTTGGGGATAGCACGGTAATGTCGCATACACCGAATATTTGCTGACGAGAGTTTGTTTTTGGCGCCCAGCGTGTATATGAATATGAATCGAGGAGGGAGTCGATTTCGGCCGAGGACACACTGTGTTTTGGCGCCCACCGTGTATGAATCCGGGTGAGAGGCGGTTACGTCACATTTGGGTGGAATTACAAACCTACCCCTATCGAAACCTATAGAAATCCAGCAGATAGGCTTTGCGTGGC
Source organism: Triticum aestivum (assembly GCF_018294505.1). Classification (NCBI taxonomy): domain Eukaryota; kingdom Viridiplantae; phylum Streptophyta; class Magnoliopsida; order Poales; family Poaceae; genus Triticum; species Triticum aestivum. The sequence goes on along the minus strand of NC_057798.1, from coordinate 718,092,133 downwards.
AGGGATAGGTAGTAGTAATTTCCATCTCGCAGATTTTGGTTTCGGACGGTTACTGCGACTTTCCCCGCTTCGTTCAAATTTTGCACAGTGCACGTTTACGCTTGTGCCAACTCAATTCGAATCCCGTTTGTATTCTATTTTTTTCGGGCGGGATCCATTTTCAATTGGAATTACATTCTATATACACCATTTTATATATATATACTTTCAAAAGCACAACACCATTTATACATAAATATGCTTTACAAATGGCATGATCTCAGATTCATAAGGTTGTATCCATCAATTTGGATTTTGAAATATTTGAAACCACTTTATGTTGAAATCCAAAGTATGCATTCCTCGCTAACTGTCTCCAATTAATGTGTGTTTCATGCGGGTTTTTTGTACTTCTCAAACATGTATAATGTGTTTCACACACGCAACATATAGTGTAATCCCGTTTAGACATTAATTGCATATAAACCATGCATTGTTTGTAATTAAAGAATTTTTGGATCACCAATATTGATAAACTATATAACATTACACGTGTGCCCAAATTCAAATGAATATGCATGTTTGATACACCAATTTGCGTTATGATATTATCGATGTCATGATCTCCAGTTTAAATATTTGAATCCCTTTTAATCCAGATATTCGTCTCATATAGCTATCACTCATGCTTATATAGGACTATTTCTCTGGACCTATACGCGTTCATCGTCTCTCAGGTATCTCTCGTGCTACCTGTATGTCGACAATGATCTTTTATCTTCGTAACACACTGACGGTACTCTCTCCCTCGACCTTCATCACTCTATCTCTCTCTAAGTATATCTCGCTCCTTGCTATGTGTCTCTAACTATGATTCTCCATGTGGAATCTCTTTCTCTCACACAAACACAAAACTTTGTCTCCCGGGGTCTCATTTCTCTCTACTATTCCCATGTGTGCCACTCGCACACCCCTCATACAGAGATGTCTTTCGCTCCTTAGATATGAGAACCTATGAATCTTCCTCTTAAATATCTCTTTCTCTCACACAAACACAAACTCCATCTCCCAGGGTCTCATAATGCTCCATCGTTCTCTTGTATGCCGCTCACACACACTCTCTCTCTCCCTAGATATATCTTACGTTCCCTCATATGTCTCTCTAGCTATCACTCCCGTTGTGAAATATCTTTCTCCCTCGCAGACACAAAACTCCGTCTCTCGGGATCTCATTTCTCTCTAATATCTGTTTGTATGTGACTCACATGCACCCTCTCTCTATCTCTCTCACACCCACACACATAACTCAACCTTCTGATCCACTTGACTCCTATCTCTAACACACATTAGCTAGCATCTTTATCTTTCTATTTATGTGTTTCTCCATCAACCTTCTTTCTCGCCCTCACTCTTGATTCCTATCATGTACACTACATATGTTTCTCTCTACATGCAGTCAAGTGCCCTCTCACACACATATATAACTTCACCCTCTGAAGCACCTGGCGGTCATCTCCAACACCCAAACTAGCGGATGTCCCTCTATCTAGCATCTCCATCTCTGTATCTATCTGTAGTTTCTCCGTCAACATTTCTTTCTCACATGGAGTCTTGCTTCCTATCACCCACACTATATATGTCTCTCCATAGATATGCATTTATAGGTTGATCTCTTTTGCACAATCGTTGTGCCTCAGTCCCTCTGCTGGCCATAGATGCATGCTCCTACCCACGCCACTATCTCTTAAAGACAAAAACACATGCTCAATTGTTGGGCCTTCTTCCCTGCATTCTCACATGCATGCATATTGTCATACCGATCCGTCTCTCCCATGTCGTTGATCTTATGACTTATGTCTTCTTTCTTTTATCTCGATCATGCGCGCGTGCACACACACACACACACATCCCACATATACATGTATACCTCTCACACATGCATGTTCAAGGTCTCTATGTCTCCATACGTAGCTAATTACCCTCAATCCTAACGCCACATCGAATCGTTCTCCTCTTTTGTGCACATAACTTCCGCTTGGATGGGTAAAACACACACTCACACTTAACAATCTCCTTCTAGCTACCCCCCCGCCTCTCACTCTTCCCCTATATCCCCGAAACCAATAAGACCATCGCTTTGTTTAATTCCCGCCTACATGCACCATCGATATATAATAGTCTTCCTCGGTGTCTCTCGAACAAACACGTTCTCTAGATATCGACTCCTCTCACGCGCACACACCTTCTCTTCCCTTTCTACGGGCATTTTCTCTCTCGCACCCCATCGTTGGTGGCCTCTGCCATACACATCACCTCTCTATGATGAAGCCATGCACACTTACACACACGCACGCACGCACCCCCCCACACACACTAAGACTCCATCTCTCTCTCTCTCTCTCTCACACACACACACACACACCCCACACACACTAAGACTCCATCACACACACACATGCTCTAGGCGGAGCATTTGTTCCTACCACCCTTCATCCAACCTTACCCGTATGATAAACAATCACCTTTGTTTACTTGCATAAAATGGACAAATTCCACTTTACTTAAGTAGCCAGCAAACTTATCATCTGTACCCTTATAAAAAAACGAGTTGGCAATGATGCTGTGTCTGCCATCTTGTAATACACACCATATGGTCTATATCAGACGGATAGAAAGCAAACTATGATAATTTTACCAAAGATACCCGCACCTCTCTCCTCATCATTTTCTCCCACAACCTCATTGCTCAGCAATTAAAAAAGAAATAAGTCTCTGGAACAATCTAGCATGCATGGTGGCCGCTGCCGCCTGCCGGCGCCGTCCATCCCCATGCCTCCGCCCATTCCGACCACTAGTCACCACCACGCTCCACTCCTCCTCGCCTTATCTCTCATCTTTCATTTTTTTCGATGACATTCTCGAGATACCAGTTTTTCGATAAAATTCTCGAGATATCATTAGTTTTTACACATGGGATTACTCCTGCATGGGTCAATCACAATAGGTGTTTTGTAAAAAAATGCATATTCATGTTCCGTGCAATGCACGAGAATCTTGCTTGTAATTATATAACGCAAATCACGAGCAGGAAGTGACATTTTTGACACACCCATGTTAACATGGCCACGTAAATCACTAGCTAAAGTAAATACCATTATACTTATATCCCGATGCAAAAGGTTGAGTACATGTCCGAAGAGTAGAGTCGCACACACGCACTTTCTCTCTCAGAATCTCTCTCACACACACACCAGTTACGTGACGCCCACTTAAGCAGACACATATGTTACAATTTGTGCACCCGCAGGTACACGTGATGCTGCGCATTTATTTAAGCCGAAAGGTGAACCCAAATAGTAGCTGCATTCATTCCCCTCCCGCCGCCTCTTCTCTGGTCGCCGTCGTCTGGTAGCCATGGCCCGGCCGAAGGTAACAACATACGCCATACCCCCGCCGGAGCGGTGCTTTAATATGGAAATTTTAGTGGTCATGCATGCATCTTTTTGTGCTAGCACTCCTATATAAGGGTTGACCGGTCACTTCCCGCGGACGTGCGTGGGTGGTGGAAGAGGAAGGAGAAGGGAAGCGGACTGTGGAGTAACGTTTTTTACCACAATTTCTTAGGAAACTGAGTGTAATAATTGAGTAGTTTTGCAAACTACCAGTACTACACCTGAAATTGTTCAAAACATATACTCCCTTGCCAGCGTGTGCTTCCCGCGTGAAACGGTCAGGGTCGCCCTGGAGCTTCAGTGCCGTATTAATGTCCAGCCAGAGCGGAGGCGACCTCTCACTCGTGCCGGCTTTGAGGTGGCGTGATGGCCGAGAGAGCGCCGCTTCCCGGTGCACGCGACTGCTCCGCGTCGAGACTGGCCATAGGCCCTGTTTGGATCCATGGGTTAGAGTTAGTTTGAGCTAGTTGGGGCTCAAATAGCCCTAAGGTATCCAAGCATGAGGGTTTAAGTTGGAGAAAGTTGCACCGAACCCACCAAAAAAACTATCCTACACAAGAGGTGCTAACTGGAAATAGTTCTCATTGGTACCACTGAAAAATCACTTTTCTCCCTCCATCAAGTGCATTTATTATCAATCTAACCCTATCACCCAAACACCTCTTTGGCTACAGTTAGTTCAGGCTTAGTCATGAGTTAGTCTAACCTCTATCTAAGTTGGAGTATCAAACAGGAGCAGTATAGGACATGCAAGTTGCTCAAAGCATATAGGAAAATTCGTACGTGAAAGGATTTTTCCTTTTTGAAAACGGAACGTGAAAGGAATTTTTTTTAGAATGCTCTTGGCATGTCGCTAACATGTGATGAGTTAACCGACCTCAATAGACGGCAAAAACGCCAGCCCACCGCACTTTGATAGAGACGAGGAGGGAGAAGCGATACAGGCTGCTGGATTACTAGAGATAGGTGTCACACGTGAGCCAAGAAATATGGTGATAGCGTGGGTTAGCCATGTACTAGTATGATGTAACTACACTGGGCTGCCATGTTTCGTACTCTTCCAGTCCACTGTGGAGATGATTGGTTAATTTTATATCGCTGAATAATATTAAATATTATGAGTGCAGACGCTCCACCACGAGGTTCCTTGCTCCTTCTCGGTCGTCCGGAATCTATGTTCTTCCACTCTATTTTTAAACGTGATCTTTGTTCATCCTTTTGCCAACACGCTAGACATCTAGCATCAAGGTGCACGTGTTATGCAAGGATTTTTCCATCTATATGAAGAACATGTGGGACTGGAACTACGAGACGGACATGTACCCAGGAGTGGACGTAAGAACCTGAGTAATGTAGCGCAGTAAGTGAAGTACAAAGGCATAAATGGTATGAACATGCGTGGCATATAGGGTGTGTTTGGTTGCGTTCTCGTCTCAGCATAGTTGTTCCCTCTTCATGCATGCTCAACTCAACACCCCTCCCCTCTTCATGCATGCTCTCTTCATGCATGCTTCTAGTGTATTTGTGCTAAACTAGTGTGGACTCATGCACCCTCCATACACTCTACCAAACACCCAAAAGTGGGTCGAGAAGGGAACTCTTGGGCGGCATTTGTCTCTTACTATGTACTACCACTAAATGTTGTACGTGCAATGCACGGTGATGTTATGGAGTACGTGCCTAAGTACTCTACTACTACTATATTAGTTGGAGGCACATATTAACTTTTATATTTGTTTACTTGTATGGCCCGAGACCTTCCAACTAGACGTGTCTTTCTCGCCAGGTCGCACTTTGTATCGTTCATACCATTAAGTACTACTACGTGTGGTCTCCGACGCAGAAGTGGAAGAAGTGGAGACGCTCTACCACGCTGTTTTTTTACGCTGGGCTCTACCATGCTATTCATGTCCCACTCCTTTCGCTGACGTGTGGGACATCCAGCACGTGCCATGTTTGGCACCCTTCATCGTAAGAGTTGAAACGCTAGCATTCATCAGAAATAAAAAATAATTATAAATCAGCAGTGATACTATTTTTTTTGCAAACCAATCAGCAGTGATACTATACCACGCGGTTTCATTGCTCCTCGATATCGGAAAGAATACTTCCGTTCGCCAACATGTGGGACGTCGACCATCCTGGTCCACTTGCCATGCACGCAGAACTCCAAGGGAGAGTCACCCAGGTCGTCGCGCTGCACTAACAATGACTAATGAGCCATCAAATCACAGGCCCACTTCCCACTTTGAAGTTGCTCGGACGAAGGAACCATCATGACTTCGTTGAATTCCACTTCTTGAAGAAAACTACTGTACCAGCAGTACTGCTAGCTACAGTAGTTACTCCAACAGAGGCCTCCTTTCGTTCATAGGATAGGAATTTTATAGGAATATGAAAATCATAGGAAGTGAGATGACATGCATCTCAATTCCTATAGAGAAAGAGATGCCATTTGATGCATAGGATAGGAATTTTTCCATTTAGTCTAGGCTAATGTACTGGTAATTTGCTCTAAAAACTACAGTAGTAACTAGTAGTACTGGTACATGCTCGTACTCAGACACAGACACACACACTAACTACTAATACTACTACTTCACACATGCTGGCCAGACGCCGTCGTTCTCCTTCCCGGCTTTGTTGGCGACACCCCATCGTGCTTGGATCTCCGTCGACCTCTCCGCAGCAGCGCGTGCATCCTTTTCTTTCTTGCAGCGGCGGGCCTCTCATTTCTTGAGTGCTTTCTGACTTTTCCGCTCCCTCTGTGCGGCTTTGGCCGCCTCTTGCTCTACCGCCCATTCGGCCTTAACATCTTCAAATTCCTCCCACATAGTTGTGAGGTCGCGGGCGGCAATGAACTCGGCACAGCGGGATGCCATCGCTTCCCTACCATTTTGTGTGCGGTCGTGGGTGGCGAGGAACTCGGCATGGCGGGATGCCATCGCTGCCTTACCGGTTAGTGTGCGGCGCGGTGGCATGAACGACGCTTGATGAGAGCTCTGGGGTGGAGTGGCCAGACAACCGTATAGTGCATTGGTTTTTCAAGAGCTCAAGGACAGAAGACGAAGCAAATTTGGATTCCCCTTCAATCCTGGTCATTTATTACCGAGTAAAATGCATTGGCGGTCATCGAACTTGTCTTATAGCTCACTTTGATCATTGTATACGAGATATGGTGATTATACGGTCACTGGCTCAGTGTATAGCTCCGTATTTGTCTGGTTGACCAGTCAAACAGTCTGCATGCACCTCATCAGCTCTTGTTCTTTATCTATCTACACGAGCCTACCTGTCAATGGAGAAAGAAATACTGTAAAAACCAAAATTGTGCGTATGTGGGGAATGAAACCACGGACTCGTCGCTGCAACGCACCCTGGTCAGCCAAATGAAAATGAAATACTTCGCGTCAGACACTCATGCTCACACTGTCAAAGCATGCTAATGCATGCACGTCGCCCACTAAATCAAAGTCCTGCTCATGGCGCAACGCAAACGGCGAGCCCATGACCTGCGCGCCCCGGCGGTGCCTGACATTACTGTTTAGACGTTTGATGGAGGCTACGCGAACGACGAGCATGTATTCACCTGGCTCAACATCAACGGTCATACTCGGACCGCCTTGCTCATGTATATCGTCCATCACAATGACAATCTATAAAACAGCCTAGCTAGAGAGGGTACTATGGTAGTATGGTACAAAGTATGTACTATCGTGAGCAACCGATCTTAGTGCCACTGCACACCGAAACCCCTTCCATCGCTAGCACGCGCTTCCCGCCTGAAACGGTCACCGTCTCTCCAGAATGTCAATGCCGCATTCACCGAACATAACTGTAGGTGCAATTGGTGTGTCACTGACATGCGGGCCAGATGCCTGTTGGGCCCACATGTCAGTAACCCAACGCATCTGCAGTTAAGTCACTAAAGCAGCATCTTCATTCATGCCCAACGAACCTACTCCGGCGCCAGTTGTCCATCCGTCTGCTGCAGCTCATTGCCATTCGCCCGCTATATTAACTTGAGCCCCAGCTCCCAGCCATAGCCAAAGACCCACACTTATTCTCCTCCGGTCCCTTCCTTCTGTCGGCACCACTCCTACCATGGCCTCCTAGCGCTCCGAAGCTCTCTTGGACGTACTGTCGCAGGAGAAGACGAGGGACATCAGCGTCTCTGCTCCGGGCGCGCTCCAAAGCTCTCTTCGACGTACTGTCGGAGGAGCAAACGAAGGTGATCGCCGGCACCCCCCCCCCCGGCCTCCCTCTGCCGCCATGACCACGAAGCCGGCGCGCGTGTGCGGGCACAGCCGGCAGTGAGGAAGAGTAGTACACGGTAGGTCGCCGCCGTTCTAGTCCTGGGAAGGCCACCACTACTCCACTCAGTCGACGCCAAGCTTGGTGGGGTAAACATCGGCGGCCGATTAGCCGCTTGACGGCGACGTGGAGGCGAAAATCTTCAGAACCTTGTGCTCCAGAGGAGGAGGTTATCGAGGCGGATGAGGAGGAGGCAAAGGAAATGGCCGGCTTTCTCAGGTTCATGGCCGGACATGGTGGTGGGGCGCCGGCGATCATTTAGTTTAGGTTTACTGTAGGTTTTAGTATGGTTTGTGCGAAATATGTAATGAACTTCGTCCAGTTTGTAGGAAAAGTTTGCAAAATGTAATGAATTTCATCTGGTTAATTTGAAATTTGCTTTGTTTGCATGAATTTCGTCTGGTTAGTTCATATAGATGCCAGTGTAAATTTGTGGGCCAGCGCTGGAGATGCCCTAACTACCATGCTATAATCGCTAACAGTCCTCCATTTTTATCTTGCTTATGTAAAAATGGAGCAAGTGGACGGCACTATAGCACGTCATATCACTCGAACTAGCCCGCCTAACGAGCGGGAAAGCACCACCCTCGTCATTTTATCGATCGATCGCGCGAAAATGTTACGCTTCGCAAGTTCTAAAGGAAAAGGCGGTACACTTACGACTCGTACGCGTCGCACCCCCGACAGTCCGGTGAGCACGCCGCTCACCACAGGGGACAATTTCACTGACATGTGGGACTGTAATTGAATAAACCGGCGATAGCCAAAATCTAATCGCTCGGCGGGTGTCGGCTGAGAAGAGAGAAACGGGGGAGGGAGAAGAGATCGCCCGCCCGCCGCGCACGGACTCCAAGAAATATATGGTGATAATGTGAGGTGGGCCATGCTAGAGTCCGGACCGCTTCCGGAGCCCGCTCTGACCACCCTGGCCCCTCAAGACGCCAGCTGCCTATCGCATGCATAGCAAGTAGTCCCCGCTTATGTGGAGGAGAGAGAGGCATTGACAAAGTCAAGGAGTAACAATGGAGACAATAGCTTTCACAAAAAATAAACAATGAATACTCGTTGCTCGTCCTCTATAAAGGAAAGAATACTTTCGGTCGCCGACATGTGGGACGTTGACCATCCTGGTCCACCTGCCATGCACAAAATTATCCTGGTCTACCCCAGTCGTATCGTAGGCCCAACCTTTCCCACTGTAAGTTGTTCGGACGAAGGAACCATCATGACTTTGTTGAATTCCGCTTCTTCAAGAAAACTTACTGTACCTGCAATACTGCTACCACACGCGAAGACTGGACGGCATTGTACCACGTCATATCACTGAAACACACTAGGCCAAACTAGCCCGCCTAGGTCATCTATTTTGGAATGGAGGGAGTACGTCTCTGCACTGCTATGATTTTGTGTTGCATGTTCTCTGTACTTTTGCTACGATTTTCCTACCCTATGAATCAAATGAGGCCTGAATGTATCCGTGTCGACTATTGTCTGATCGATCACTAAGGCTACAATTTGAGGAGCTAGGGCTATTGGTCGATCGACGAGGGATAAGTATAAGTGTACCATGAGCTCATCAGCCCCAATGTTTCTCTTCGGTGAGTGTTTTGCAAGTACAATAACTCGCACAGTAGCTAGCCTACTAACACCAAGATCATCAAACAAGCCCTGCTGATATGATAAACAGTTCAAACTTACATCTAAGCATGCCATATATTACATCAAAAGCTGGTGAGGATACATCTGTTTCCATAACTCGGAGAGGGTTCACATGATTCATCGCATGATTCACTATCAAACAAAAGTAGCAAGATTCGCCCACACAAGATAGTGCACTGGCCCTAAGATGGTTTGATAACACGCATCATTCTGGTAACTAAACACAGGGCAATGCAAACTACCCTGAAGGATTAGCGTGACCAACGATTTCTTGTCATCGATCTCTCGGGCAATGACCACAGCAGGACAACAGCATGGGAATCGATTTCTGGGGCGATGTCCACAGGACTGACCGCGACATCGGAATCGATCTCTGGGGCGATGTCCACAGGATGGACAGCGGCATCAGAATCAATCTCCGGGGCGATGCCAATAGGACGGGCCACGACATCGAAATCATCAAGGACGTCCACCGGCACCTGCACAACCCTAACATATTAGCAAGCACATTGCAAATAATCAAAAACCACAACTATGGTAATAAGCCATTATTTTTTACCTTGTGCAGCTCACCGGGGGATCTCAACCCTCCGGGAGCCATCTCCTCGTCCTCGATGGGGGCCATCACCTTGCTAGGGGAATACTGCTTCTCAACAACGACTATCTCCTCAAACTCGGTCTTGAGCCTCACATAGGTGGCAATCAGAGTTCCTGGGGTAGGCACGATGGGGCTCTTGCTGTTCTTCCAACTTTCTTTGAGGAGTTCGCCCGCCAATGTCCTCAACTCTTTGGCCAGTGCTTGTTTCTTGGAGTTCTTAGTCTCCATGGGTTGGCCCGCCAACATGGTCAACTCGTTGGTCGGTGCTCGCTTCCTGGAGATTGCTGTCTCTAGTGGGTTGTCCGCCGGCAACTCTTTGCCTAGTGCTCCAGGATCCATCAATGAACTGACAAACAAAAAGCAATCGAAAGGAAACCACAATCGCAATGAAAACAGGAAAAGAATAGGATGTGAGAATCGGTCGGTGCTTCGCAAAGATTCTTGGAATGAAAATATAGCAGCATAACTGATTCGCCCACCTTTCCTTCGTCGGTACAGAAGAAAAATGGCAGAAGTGAGTAGCCTGGAGTGAGGTTTTCTTCAAGAAAGGGAAGAAAGGGCTTGAACGAGCATTCTAGTGAAATCATGGTTGCTTCGTCCAGTCCAACTTGGAGGCCACCTTACCACTGGTGGTAAAGGTGTGGGTTTTGTGATATGATGGGTCATGACGGCCACACTGGGGTGATAGGTGAGGCTCGACTGTAGCACCTCGCTGTGATTTGGTGGATGGCACGCGGGCCCGGATGCTTTGAAATGTCCCGCATGTAGATAGAGCGGCTAGTCATATAGGAGTGCTCAATATTGTGCACCGCGACCAAGGCGAAGAGGAAAACAAGAGCACTACGTAATTAATGCATGAGTTTAATTAGGGTAGTTTTGTAAAGTAGTACGAGATACATTCCTCCAATCACAAAATGCCTTGGTTCATGAGATTTGAGATTTTAGCCCTATAAACCAGAAGGGAGGGAGTACTGCACGGATGCACGCGGTGTAGTCTAATCACTTGTTGAAATCTCTAGAAAGGCAAATACTCCTTTCTGGTTTACAGGGCTATACTACTCCCTCCGTCTAGGTGTGTAAGTCATCTTATGAAAACCAAATAGTCCCAAAACACTTAGGCGCGATGCATTAACTTCTACCTTGTTTCTTGTTTCTTGACATATCAACCAATAAGAGATGAGAGGTGTGCATGCTTTTAATGACTTGCAATGGCTAGTTCATTGCAGGCAATGCTATTAATTAGCAAATAAACATTGGTGGCCCCAGGAGGAAACGGTGCTAAGTGCGTGGACCTATGCAGAATGAGTATCAACCAATGGATGATGGAGTTTAATTGTTAAACAATAGCAATTTTGTCTCATGCAAGAGCCTGGCTACTATATGCGTGCTCCAAGGCACCGCACCACGTGAGCGTTCGCAACTGCTACGTTCGGGTTGCACTTGGCTCTTCACCTCTTCGAGAAGAAGAAGAATGATGTTACTCTTACTTCTACAATATCGAATCCACTGCTGCATGTTCGTGCACATCGTGCGGGAGGGATAGCGTGTAGCGAAAGCTTACTTACTACTCCTGCCTTTGCGTCTATGACTAGTGGGCCCAACAGGTGGTTGGCCCTCCTGTCATGCAGCCAAAGGCGGGTGCAGTTAAGGCACCGGAGCTCAGTCCGCGAGGGAGAGGGCGTTGTAGTAATCAAATTTCTCGGTCTTGTACGAGTTGACGCGACACATCAAAGCACTGCACTCGATATAAGGCTGGTCATAGTGGGGAGTAACTTAGACTAGTAACATGCATATGTTACTAGTCTATGTTACTCCCTCTCTCTCAGTTTATAAGGCGTGCACGTCCCCTAGGTCGTCAATTTGACCAACGTAACATAAGTCATATATTACAAAAAATATACCAATATAAGCTTCAGATGTTCTATTTTCAAAAGGTATAATTTTTGTGTTATATAGTTTATATTAGGATGATAAAATTGACAACCTAGGTATACGCGCATGACTTGTAAACTGAAATAGAGGGAGTACTTATCTCTATAGTGCATAGTATCATAGATTAGTATCATAGGTGGTCTCATTTATTGACATGCATGACACATAGTAGCATCACATTTATTTTGTTACGGTATCTACCTATGTTAATATAACCATCTCTCTCTTCTTTAATTGCCTGCCATAAAAGCATGTTTACGAGTCCCAAGTGCATGATACTACTTATGTTACCCCCACTATGGCCAGCCTAAGTCTTTTTACACATTTCAAATGGACTACTTCGTATGTTGACATATTCTGCTTCGTATGTAGTCACTTGTTGCAATCTCTAAAAAGACTTATATTTAGAAATGGAGGGAGTACAACGCATGCATGCATTCCATGACTTTCCTTTTGATATTTGCATGTGTTGATTTGATGCACCTTGCCAAATTTTGACTATAAATTTAACTAACCAAATTTTCATGCATGTCACAAAAAATTACGGGGCTGTTTGGATTGTGACTATGTTTGTCTTATGTTGCCACATTATTTTTCCCACACTTGCCACACTTGCCTAACCTAAGTTGCTCAAATTGTTAGACACACTTTGGCTTGCCTAAGGGAATCTTGCCACAATTTTTGTTGTCTATGACACATTATTTTTGTGTCTATGACATGTGGAGTAGAAAATATAAATAATAATGCATGTTGGGGCAACCCACGTTTTCGCTAATTTTAGCCGTGGGCTTGTTCACAATTTTTACGAGGGGGTGGTTGTTCATTTAATGGAGGGACTTGTAGTACCAGACTTGAACGATACAAAGTGCGACCTGGCACACCGTAACACCACTTGGAACAAGCGGGTAGCTATCTCAAAAACAATCAACAACTAAAAAAATGCGACCTGACATATAGTAGTACACAATTTTAAACGATTGTTTTGATGGAGTGAAAAAGGAAAACTACCCCACTACGTATATATAGGTCGGAGCCTCCGCGCTTGCTTGCTAGGGTTGCTCTATTCAGACACTCTGATCCTCTCCAGATCTAAACAAGATAGGGGTAGTAACACTGTCTTTCTCCCTTTGAAAAACATTGGCTTTCTATCCTCACCGCTGGTTACAGGTCCGGACGTATCCCCCTCTACCGGTGAAGGGGAGGAGGGGCAGCATTTAGGCCGTCGTCGACAGCTAGGGAGGAGACCCACTGCCGGCCGCACCATTATCTCTGGCCGAGCGCCGGCGCGGGAGGTCCTCCGATCCCTTCGTCATTGCCTGTGGGCGGATCCGGCCTCCCGCCGCCCACCTATCCACATCCCGACGACCTTCAGGTATATCTTCGTTCGAAACCGCCTTAGCTCTACCTCCCCAGGTTGCTACGTCGCTGCATGTGCATCATTTTCTACCTCTCAGCCCCTCTCGATCGGATGGTCCAACGTCACCTAGTATTTTTTTCTATTGTTACAGGTAAAGCTACTTCATGGAGTCGAATCTTGAACTCCCTCCGTCCGAAAATACTTGTCATTGAAATGGATGTATCTAGATGTATTTTAGTTCTAGACACATCGATGATGAAGGCAAGTAATTCCGGACGGAGGGAGTACTTGGTTCAAACAAGAAATAAAGTAGGGGTGGGGGAATTTAGTATGTACATCAGACTTGGTACAAATAGGAAGGAAAGGGGGTGAAAGTAGTACAGACTGGTCATCCAACTGGTATCTTGGTCGAAAAGGGAAATATAGGGGTAATGCTGTACACAGTGGTATGAGCAGGACTTGATTTGCTATCCACACATAGGAGTAGGTGGCTAGAGTGAACAAAAATGGGACCAACCCAGATATGTTTCTTGGATGTTTGTTTCTCGGGGGAACAAACTATGAATCACCACTTTATGCCCCTATTTACGTACATGGTGCTGGACTGCTGGTGCATCCACTGTCCCATGCCCTTATACCAAATATTTAGCTGTTCTTAATCTAATGTCCCTGGTAAAAATGAAGCCATGCCACTGTTATAAGACACGACAAGTTTAGCCAAATGTTTTTGCCTGTAATTGTTTGAGACTCTGACTGTTTCCTCTGTACCTGTTTGTGCAGACAGGGATATCCAATTCAACTGGTTGATGCTATGACCTTTTGGTGCACTGCACAAAACTCTTCTTAAAAGAAGTGACTTTTGTGTTGTTTAACTGGAATGTCATAATGGAACAGTTGGTTCATTTCGGTGGAACTGCACAAAGGGAGATCTGTGTTCCAATCCTCATCATCCATATTGGCGCCATAACCTTCCTTTAGGTAAGAATAATATTTAATGCATGTCTTCATCTCTATTTTCCGACTGCCATGAGAAAATAATGCTATTTTTTTACTAGTACACTTGTACTCCGTCACTGACAAAACCAATTCTGAACTAGAAGGCCAATCATGTAGTTGGTTTCCCCAACTGGTGAGGAGAAAGAGAAACAGAGCATGAAGAGGAAGAAGAAGATGGAGGAGGAGGAGGAAATGGAGAAGATCACACGATGGTACTGTCCTATGTTATCCTGACATCTTGCTAGTGTTGTTGTATTGTTGTGTTGCTACTAATCTTAATTTACTTGGAAGACTAGCAAGATGCTTGTTTGTTGCACGTAACATCGAGATGCACCTAACAACAAGATCACCAAATCTGTTTTTTGTAAGAGTATAAGAGTAATAGATAATAGAGTAGAGATAGATAGAGAAATGCAGCATAGTAGTACTTGGCTTAACGACACATCATACTGATTAACCGGATTCTCGATCCATGTGTGACCCAGCTCTACATGATCAACAATGCCAAGTTGATCTTGCTGAAGCTGAGGCCTCAATCAAGTCCATTCAAGGGCTCCGGCAATGTCTCCCTTACATGTGAGACGATCCTCCAGGGAGCCCTTCCACTTCTGTCGTCTCTCTTGCAAGGTCACTTAATTAATCAGGAGTACTTAAGTAGCACTAATTTATTGCTGCCTAATTTTCTCGTCAGAGTTAAACAAGTCTTTAGTAGCACCCTATGGTGAATCATGTATGTGTATATATGTATCTGGAGGTGAATCATGTGGTGGAGTAAGGAGGGAATCTTGGTAGTGTCATGACATAATAATGCTATTGTCTTTCTATCCTTTCTCACTAAGCTAATGAAGGTTTCACCTTTTTCCTACTTGTGCAAACAGGGATCATGTTGTGCCAATCGTACATTTTAGTGGAACTGCACTAGAGAATACAATGAACTGTATCCCAGCCAGTGCTTTAACCCTGCTAGAAGTTCTTGATAATCTTTCGATATAATCTCACCACTGGTAAACAAGAGTTATTTCAACCATACATTTGAAGTGCACAAAAATATATACTATTGAGTGATTCCACTGAGTGCTTTATCATCTCTTCTGGAATTACTTGAATAAGCATATTTTGCTCAGGTTGGTACCAGCCTAAGGCCTTCAGCCATATTAGTTTGTTGTACCTATATATGTATTGTGCTACTGTGTTGCTACTGTCATGAGAAACTCCTTTATCTTTGCACGTTAAAGTTTTGCAACCTATGATACATGGCAATGTTTTGAGTGTTGAGCTAATTGGCACTGATTAAATAAACTAATACCTCTCTCTAAGCAAGACTACTATGTTGCTAACTTTACCCATTAAGATAATGAGGGTGCTTCTATTTGTTAGTGTATGTTTCATCAACTAGTCCCACTATTATAGTAATCTCACTCTCTCAATATATGTGCCAACAGGGATGCTCGATTTTGGTGGAACTGCACAAAAACTTTGGGTGCCTCATTGCCTCGACCGCTTCCTTCCCTTCATGTCAGTCGCTTTGTCTGGGCTTGCTTGCTTCCTTCGTTTCCTATCACTCGCTTATCTCGACTTCCAGTGAAAGGAAATAGTAATTGATATGCTACATCACACAGGTTGGTACTGGGCTTTATCCTGATTATTGTGCTTGTCATGTATTGGTAATTTCATAAAGCAGTAACTTGGAGCCTGAACTCGCAGGCAAATCATTGCATTGGGTGATTTCAGTAGAACTGCAGAAAATGATCAGATGGACAGATACTTATATTGCTGCCATGTACTCCAAAGTTCACTCAGACAAGCATCAATGTTGACAAGAAGTGCCTATATTCATTCGAGTATCAACCGGCGTCAACCAGTTGTCAAACTCCCAAGTATTAGGAGAGTGAACGCCAAAAATATTGCTTGGCGCATAGCCTAGAAGAACACAGTCCAGTCTTTGGTCCCAACTTGTGCCTTTTGGTTATTGGCAGATATGGTAGCGAACTGTATGGCATGGAGTCCAAAGATTCTAGACAAGTTGGTTGACGCGCATATTCATCTGGCACTTAATCAGTCTGCACGCCAGGATGCTCCATTTCAGTTGAACTGCACAAAAAATTTGGGCGGTTCATTTTCTCAACTGCCTCCTTTCTCGTCTGCAATGTAGAATTTTGGCGAGCTACAGGACCAAGATGAGCCAGTAAACTAGTTGGATGAAAGTAGTTGCCAAGTTGCACAAACCTCGCTTGGCACGAGGCCACTATTTGAGGATAAACCTACAAGCAAAGTTCAGATTGTCTGTGATGCCTCTTATGTACTTGAAGGTTTACTTGTACAAGAACTAATTTTAGCAAGAAGTACCTCCGACTGAACACCATTTACCAGTCTATACCCTAGGTAATTAAAGTTCGTGCATGGATCATATTGGCTGTGATCTCAATCATTTGGATGCATAAACATACTGAACATGTGTATATCTGAATCTTTTTGTGAATTATGCATGAATATTGTCGTGTGATCTATCAATCATTTGGATGCATAGATATGCTGAGCTTGTGTATATGTGAATCTTTTGAGTTGTTGATAGTGAATGTTGGCTATGAATATCAACGTGTCCTGTGAACCTGAGTTTGATACGAATGTTTACCTTTTCTGTTGTATTTGTGTGTGAACTTGTCAGTATGCCTACTGTGGGGTATGTGACGTGTGGGTGTCAACGGCACACCTTCTTCCTGAGAAGAATTGCACCTGCTTGGTTAGGGTAGCAACAACGCGTCAACTCTTTTTAATCTTTTTATTACTCTATCTTCCCCTCTCCCCTACTCAACCCCTGTCGTAATGTTTTCGGCCTCAAAACAAACATAGTATTGCGTCGTTTTTAGGGCTTGTTGAAAAATCGAGTGCTGGTTTCTGTAGGTTGGCCCGCCCAGCAAATGGGCTACTGGTCCACCATGACAGACTGGGAGGCTAAAAATACAAGTTGTATGGTGCAGAGGCAAGTAAAAAACGCTATCGAGAGCCATCCACTGAAGAAGAAAAAATCGCTCCTGATGTGCTTCTTCAGTCGTGCCGCCGGCCCCCTCTTTAATCCAGTTCGCTCGGGGATCTGGTATCATTTTTTTCCATAGGGCGAAAAAGTATCAGCTAGGCCTAGGTTTTGTATTTTAACATGCGTAGCCCACAACATACGGAGACAGTGGTTTCAACTTATTTTTTGAGGTCCATACCGGCCTATGGGCTTTTTCTTAAAGATCGGCAGCCCAATGTATTTTTTAACAAAATGTAGGTCTCTGTTATATTTATCTATATATGAGAATAATAATGTTGTGTCCAATTTATGTTTTCCCTTCTAACCACATTATATATATTTATATTATTACTATTATCGTATATTTTATATAGACTTTTATATACATTATAAAAACATCCCACGTGTTATTAACTTATAAAAGTAAATGTTTAACGGAAGTTGGCAAGGAAAATCCTGGTTGTTTTTGAATCACAGGCAAGGAAAATCCTGGTGATTGCATACAAAAGCTTGCGAAGATTTTAAGGGCCAATTTAATAATAACGCGCTCATTTTTATTTTGAGCAATAACTCGTTAATTTATTAATTATATATAAAAAATGTGCCTCTCCAGTTTATTCTTTGATATTAATTGCTCCTTCTAACATAACATTATATATATAACGAGCCCAACATTTTGTTTTTTTTGAGAATCACAGCGCACTTTATTGCCTAAATTCAATGCTTACAGGGATACATAAATGAGCAGGTGGTGCATCAAGCCACACATGCCTACCTATATCAAGAGACGTAGCCATACGTCCTAGTCTATGAGGCTCCTCATTACATTCATGCTGTTCATGACTAAAAAGACAAGCCCTAAATAAATTGCTTCGTTCTTTGATCTTATGAAACACCATAC
The DNA here is from genome assembly GCF_018294505.1 of Triticum aestivum. Lineage (NCBI taxonomy): Eukaryota > Viridiplantae > Streptophyta > Magnoliopsida > Poales > Poaceae > Triticum > Triticum aestivum. The sequence goes on along the minus strand of NC_057798.1, from coordinate 718,073,932 downwards.
AATGTCCACCAAGGTTCTTTGGTGCTTCGATTTCCCGGACGATTCTCAGACAGTCAGTAGCAATATGTACTCTTTCCAGGTCCAGGTCCTCACTCAACGCTAGTGCTTCTCGACATGGGCTGGGATTCGTGTATAAATGGGCTGGGATTTTTTAGAAAATATAACGAGCCCAGCTAATTTGTGTATTTCAACGAAGTGCAAATGGGCTGCGATTTCTTAGAAAATATAAATGCGCCTCATTGACACGAAATTATTTGTTCACCCAGCTGTAACGCCCCGAGACCGATGTGCCAGGTGTCGTTCAGTTATTCGTTGTTGTTGTCTTGTCATTGGCTTGCGTGTTGCATTTCATCATGTCATCATGTGCATTGCATCATCATGTTTTCAAAACTTGCATCCGTCCCGGTCTCCTCGTTCCTTCCGTTGTCCGTTCTGAGCCCAACCACACTTGCACGCGCCCGCTGCATGTCCAAGATAGTATTTTATTAGTGGCCAGAAAATGTTCTCAGAATGGGATGAGAGTTGTCGTGCGGTCTTATTATAGTGTAGGTAGACCGCCTGCCAAGTTTCATCGCATTTGGAGTTTGTTTGACGCCCCAACGGATAACTATAGTGTCAGTATAGCCGGTCTAATGTCGGACGTTTTCGGTCTCCGGAAACAGTTACCGGGCTGCACTCCTCTCCTCTCATCTCAGCCCAACCTCTCTTCACAGCCCACTAGCCCACCTATCTAACCCCCCCCCCCTCCATTCTGGTCCGTCAAATCGCGATCGGAGGCTCCGGAACGGACAAAAATCCCCCTAACCTAGCCCCCTTGTCTATATATAGACCTTCCCCTTCCATTTTTGGGCATCCCTAGCCCCCCCACCTACCTCTAGCCGCCTCCCACCTCCATTTCCGCGCCACCTGCTCTAGCTCCGCCACTTGGCGACGCCGCCGGCGCGCCCCGAGCCAACCGGGGGCCGCCACGTCGCCCCTGCCTCCCTCCAGCGCCCCCATCCGCCCGAAGCCCAGCGGAGGCCCGCCCCAGGCCGATCTGAGCCCGAGGCGCCCGCCCGCGCCGCCGCCTGCCCGAGAGCCGCCTGGCTCTCGCTCGCATCTCCGTCGCCCGAGCAGCTCGTTCGCCCGCGCCTCCCGATCTGCGCCGCCGACCCCGCCGCCGCGCCCTGCAGTCCTCCGCCCCAGGTCGCCGCCTCCCCGTCGACCTTCACCTCCTCTCCTTCTCCTCCTTCACTTCTCGTGCTCACCCCGCCGATCCCTTCCTCCCGCAGGTAGCCGCCGCCGCCATGGAGTCGTTCTGCCGCCGCCGCCACCGGGAACGGATGGATCCGGCCGGGATCCGCCGGATCCGCCCCATCCCAGACTCCTCCGGCCATCCCTCGCCCACTGCCGGCTCTCATCGCCTTCCGCGCCGCCGGCCTCATCTCTGTGCGTCGGGAGGACGACGCAGGCGCTGCCGGCCTCATGGCCAGACCTCCCCACATGGGCCTCGGCCCCTCCCCTTCGCAGCCCAGCGCACCAGCCTCTCCAGCCGCGCCAGATCCAGCCCAGCCGGCTCCAGCCTCCTGCTCCACCGCGCCCTCCAGACTGGGCCCGAGCCAAGGCCCAGCTTGCTCGCTCCGCGACCCGCGCCAGCCGCAGCGCCTCAAGGCCCGCTCGCCCGGCCCAGTGGCCCTCTGGTGAGCGCCCCCGCGCTATCCTGCGCCCCCAGCGCACTTTTGTTTCCTGCGTCGGCCCGTGTGGTTTGGTTTCGGCCCGCGTAGGTTTTTTTCCTGCGTTGGGAATTTGTCTATTTATCCAGAGATTGCTGTTTTTACAAAAAAAAACCCTAAACTTCATGCATTAATAACTTCACAACCGTGCATCGGATTAAAATGTTTTATATATGTAAACTTGCTCAAAATTTTGTGTAGATTAATAATATCCAACTTTCATCCATATTTAAAATGTTAAAAATGCTGTTTGCATTAATTTTCTCCTATGCCATGCTAAAATGCTTTATTTCATAACTAAATAACCGTAACTCCGATTTTAATAAATTATATATGTAAATGGGGTAGAAAATGTCTAGTTTAACATGGTGCACTCATCTTGCATGTTTAACAACTCTAAAATATTGTTTAGGGCAGAACAGTACCAAATCTAAAATATGCTATGGGGATTTACCGGAATTGTTGTTCGTTACTTCCGGCCTCATGTAAACTTGACTAGATAGGTAGTTTTACTTTGCTTCACCCTCTTGCCATGTTAATCAACATTTAATATTGTTGAGTACATAAACGAGATCAAACTAAATAACGTGTCGTGGTGTTTCATCAATATGCAACTCGTTGCGTATTGAGCTCCATTTAATTTGTAGGATTGTTTGTGCACTTTGCCATGCTATGCCTCATTAAACCGGACATGCATCATACTTGTTTGTGCATCATGACTTGTTTATGCTTGTTTGTTTACCATGTTGTTTGTTTCTTTCCGGGTTGCTTCTCACGTTAGCTTCGGTTTCGTTCCGGAGTTGTGAGGATTCGTTCGTCTACGACCGTTTGTCTTCTTCTTGGACTCGTTCTTCTTCCTTGCGGGATTTCAGGCAAGATGATCATACCCTCGAAATCACTACTATCTTTGCTATGCTAGTTTGCTCGCTCTTTTGCCATGCCAATGCTACGATGCCTACCATTTGCTTGTCAGCCTCCCAAATTGCCATGTCAAACCTCTAACCCACCATGTCCTAGCAAACCGTTGATTGGCTATGTTACCGCTTTGCTCAGCCCCTCTTATAGCGTTGTTAGTTGCAGGTGAAGATTGAAGTTTGTTCCTTGTTGGAACATGGAGATGTTGTTCCTTGTTGGAACATGTTTACTTGTTGGGATATCACAATATATCTTACTTAATTAATGCATCTATATACTTGGTAAAGGGTGGAAGGCTCGGCCTTATGCCTGGTGTTTTGTTCCACTCTTGCCGCCCTAGTTTCCGTCATATCGGTGTTATGTTCCCGGATTTTGCGTTCCTTACGCGGTTGGGCTATTATGGGAACCCCTTGACAGTTCACCTTAAGTAAAGCTCTTCCAGCAATGCCCAACATTGGTTTTACCATTCGCCACCTAGCCTCTTTTTCCCTTGGGTTTCGCGGACTCAAGGGTCATCATTATTTTACCCCCCCCCCCCGGGCCAGTGCTCCTCTGAGTGTTGGTCCAACCTGTCAGCTGCCGGTGGCCACCAGGGGCAACTCTGGGTTGGCCTACCCGTACCTTGGACAATCTGAGTGTGCCCTGAGAAAGAGATATGTGCAGCTCCTATCGGGATTTGTCGGCACATTCGGGCGGTGTTGCTGGTTTAGTTTTACCCTGTCGAAATGTCTTGTTGTACCGGGATACCGAGTCTGATCGGAACGTCTCGGGTGGAGGTCTATTCCTTCGTTGACCGTGAGAGCTTGTCATGGGCTAAGTTGGGACACCCCTGCAGGGATTTGAACTTTCGAAAGCCGTGCCCGCGATTATGGGCAGATGGGAATTTGTTAATGTCCGGTTGTAGAAAACCCGAAGTTGACCTTATTTAAAATACATCAACCGCGTGTGTAACCGTGATGGTCTCTTCTCGGCGGAGTCCGGGAAGTGAACACGGTTGTTGGAGTTATGCTTGACGTAGGTAGTCCAGGATCACTTCTTGATCATACCTTTATCGACCGTGCTTTGCCTTCTCTTCTCGCTCTCATTTGCGTATGTTAGCCACCATATATGCTAGTCGCTTGCTGCAGCTCCACCTCATACCTTTACCTTACCCATAAGCTTAAATAGTCTTGATCTCGCGGGTGCGAGATTGCTGAGTCCCTGTGGCTCACAGATACTTCCAAAACCAGCTTGCAGGTGCCGATGAGACCGTGCAGATGACTCAACCAAGCTCAAGGAGGAGCTCGATGAAGATCTTGCCCTTTGTGTTGTTTCGTTCTAGTTGATCAGTAGTGGAGCCCAGTTGGGGTTGATCGGGACCTTTGTCGCATTTGGGGTTCTTCTTTTATTTTGGTTCTGTAGTCGGACCTTGATTGTATCTGGATGATGTAATGCTTTATTCATGTAATTGTGTGAAGTGGCGATTGTAAGCCAACTATGTATCTCGTTCCCTTATGTATTACATGGGTTGTGTGAAGATTACCTCACTTGCAACATTGCTTTCAATGCGGTTATGCCTCTAAGTCGTGCTTCGACACGTGGGAGATATAGCCGCATCGAGGGTGTTACAAGTTGGTAATCAGAGCCTTCCACGACCTTAGGAGCCCCATTGCTTGATCGTTTTTAGCGGCCGAGTTGTGTCTTGAAAAATGTTTTGAGTCCTTAGGAATTATATATCGGAGAGCTTAGGAATTCTTTTTACTCCTCAGTCCCTTCGTCACTCTTGCGAGGCATCCTGACGTAGAGTTTTGACTCTTCTCTTCTCGAATTTCACTAGAAAAAAATTTTAGGATCACGCGGGTATCTTGGAATCGTTCCGATGGTTTTATGATGAGAACATTGTCTTGGTGCCTCCTGTCAGGGGTTTAGTGGAAGTGTCCCGGGGAGTTGAGCTCTGAGGTGTTGTCATCATAATTTTATCGTTGCAGTTCTGGAATACCTGAGTTTAGTACGCCGACATCGAAAATCTCTTTTATGCAGTTCGTTGGTGAGATAACCTCGACGCCACCCAGTACTGGGGCGGGAGTTCGGGAGTATCGCCATAACTTGTATAACGGATGATTTTCGAAGGTTGAGGTAGATGATTTCTGAAGGTTTCTTGGTTATGTGTTGAAGGATGGATACAGCAGGATGTAGAATTTGCTAGTTTGGGTGAGATATTATGCTTCCCCTGTATCCCCAACACCTGATTGCATAACCGGAAAGGTTCGGGAGTTTCATAGGTGGGAATTCAAGTAGCTCTTAGGATTTCTTTCCGACAGATGTATGATACGAAATTGGGGTTCGACGTCTAGTGGTCCCCCTATTCACGGTCGATTTTACAGTGGTCTCGTTGTGTCTTAAAGAGTCCTTGGCTATGCCGACTCAGGGACGCTTCATATGTCATGTGCACTGCCTTGTACATGATGGTGTTGTACGACCGAGCCCGTGTAGGCCCCACCACGAAAACTTCGGACGAAATCTCTATCATATGTTTGTTCCGGCTTATTCTGCAAGCCAGTCCTTTGTTTTTGTTTTGAGTTGTGGTATTCGAGTTGCTTCAATGTCAAGTGTTGATTCCGTACCTTCCCCAAATGGTGTTCTCATACTCCGATTTGAATACTAATCATTCTGGATAATCGAGATTGTCTTGCCAATCCTTTTCAACCAGGGTGTCTCTCTTCAAGTGGATCCGATCATTTCAACATCAGCAAGACCAATTATCATTTCTTCTCAACGGTGGTTGTTTCATCCGTCTCCAAGTTGCCTTTGTTTTTTCCCGCCCACCCACCCTTTTTCCTCATTTCAATGTCTTCTCATACCGGTGCACCTCATTATCATTCTACTTCTCGCTATTTGTTATTCCAGAGTGCTCAAGATATCTCGAAGATTCGTGTTTCCACTCTGCTTTCGTTCAAGTTCTTTCGAGGATGTTCCCTCATTCAAGCCATTTAACTCAACCGGTGCAACCTCTCTTTTAAATCGTTCAACAGTGTTTTCTTTTGAGTGGGCCCTAACCCACAGGTCTTTTTCCAGGATCTTACCTGACTCTTCTTAATTTCCCGAAGGTACTCTCAAATTCTTTTCCAAGTTTGACGTAAGAATGAGTTATCATCAGTCAAATGCCTTTCTCCTTGATCTTTCAAATTCTTACATCGTTGGTTCAACCTCTCCAATTTTAATCCCAGAGATCTCAACAATTTGGTGGTGTTCTCGTCGTCATTCTCGGATTTTGAAGACCGAAGAAGAGTTTCTCTTTAATCTTGCTCCATTCTCTTCAAGATTCGTGATTCTAGCTTGTTGCCATCCTCTCGTAATTGTTTTTGAATGTGAGAATCCTTTTCACCCTCCCGGAGCAATTCAGGAGCCTTTTCAGTCTTGTTCATCCGGAGTCCATCAATTCTGATTTATTCATTCTCATCCTTCAGTGATCATTTTCCTATTTTACCGGTGTTTCGCTCAAGTGATATTTAATCGGCTCGTGATCTCTTCGTTCTCTTTTATGTAAATTCCCTCAAGTATCTTCATTTGCTCTCTAATTCTTCCCCGTGCTTCTTTATTTTTCTTCTTCATTCATTTTCAATTCTTACGCTGGTTCGCTCAAGATTCTTCTTACCTTGTTATCATATCAATTCATTCGTTGTTTCGATCCCACCGGTGTTTCGCTGAAGGCATTCTCAAGTTGGCGCCTTATCTCTCTTAACCTTTTTTTTACGAGAATAAGTAATATGCCAAATCCGTTGATTGTCATCAATTTAATTGGTGAAGGATACGCATAACGTAATTCTTATTCTTGCTTCATCCAAGTGATTCATTCCTTATTCCGGAGGTTCATCAAAATTCTTGATTTCTTTTGTTCATCCTTCTTTTCCTGGAGTTCCAAGTTCTCTCAATTAGATAATCACGGAGATCCACCTAAATAATTACAAGGTTTCACCTTGTGTTTTTCAACTTCTCTTTTTGTTCGTTATCTTTTGTTCACCGGAGTTCTTCATGAAGATTCTACATGTCGGTTCATAAAGGATTTAATTCCGTCTAGAAGTTTTTCATTGAGATTCTTTTCTGACGAGCTCATGCTTTCTTCATCCGGTAATCCGGAGTGCTGTCTGAGATCTTTCTTACCCCTTATTCCATTCTTTCAACAGGTCCAGAGGCAGTGTGTGGTGATTTCAGCAAATATCTTCTCACCTTATCAAGTTCTTATTCAATTCCTCTCTTTTCTACCGGAGTGCTGCCCGAATTTTGGTCTTCCTTGATCCCTTTTCCTTAACCGGAGTGTTTTCTATATATATCTTCCCTTCTACCTCAAGGTTTCGCAATGCTCTTTGTCCCTCGTTTCTAACGTAGTGTTTTCGACCTAGTTCACCTTCGTGGTATTCTTTTCTCGAATTTGTTCAACCTCGCAAGGTTCTTTGGTTTCACTCATTTGTAAAAGAAGCAACTTAGTTTTACCTCTTCTCTTTCTTTTCTGTTGCCCCTCCGGTGCCATTCTAGATCTCGGGACGAGATCCTCTCGTAGTGGTGGAGTGTTGTAACGCCCCGAGACCCATGTGCCAGGTGTCGTTCAGTTATTCGTTGTTGTTGTCTTGTCATTGGCTTGCGTGTTGCATTTCATCATGTCATCATGTGCATTGCATCATCATGTTTTCAAAACTTGCATCCGTCCCGGTCTCCTCGTTCCTTCCGTTGTCCGTTCTGAGCCCAACCACACTTGCACGCGCCCGCGGCATGTCCAAGATAGTATTTTATTAGTGGCCGGAAAATGTTCTCAGAATGGGATGAGAGTTGTCGTGCGGTCTTATTATAGTGTAGGTAGATCGCCTGCCAAGTTTCATCGCATTCGGAGTTCGTCTGACGCCCCAAGGGATAGCTATAGCGTCAGTATAGCCGGTCTAATGTCGGACGTTTTCGGTCTCCGGAAACAGTTACCGGGCTGCACCCCTCTCCTCTCATCTCAGCCCAACCTCTCTTCACAGCCCACTAGCCCACCTATCTAAACCCCCCCCTCCGTTCTTGTCCGTCAGATCGCGATCGGAGGCTCCGGAACGGACAAAAACCCCTCTAACCTAGCCCCCTTGTCTATATATATACCTTCCCCTTCCATTTTTGGGCATCCCTAGCCCCCCCACCTACCTCTAGCCGCCTCCCACCTCCATTTCCGCGCCACCCGCTCCAGCTCCGCCACTTGGCGCCGCCGCCGGCGCGCCCCGAGCCAACCGGGGGCCGCCACGTCGCCCTGCCTCCCTCCAGCGCCCCCATCCGCCCGAAGCCCAGCGGAGGCCCGCCCCGGGCCGATCTGGGCCCGAGGCGCCCGCCCGCGCCGCCGCCTGCCCGAGAGCCGCCTGGCTCTCGCTCGCATCTCCGTCGCCCGAGCAGCTCGTTCGCCCGCGCCTCCCGATCTGCGCCGCCGACCCCGCCGCCACGCCCTGCAGTCCTCCGCCCCAGGTCGCCGCCTCCCCGTCGACCTTCACCTCCTCTCCTTCTCCTCCTTCACTTCTCGTGCTCATCCCGCCGATCCCTTCCTCCCGCAGGTAGCCGCCGCCGCCATGGAGTCGTTCTGCCGCCGCCGCCACCGGGAACGGATGGATCCGGCCGGGATCCGCCGGATCCGCCCCATCCCAGACTCCTCCGGCCATCCCTCGCCCACTGCCGGCTCTCATCTCCTTCCGCGCCGCCGGCCTCGTCTCTGTGCGTCGGGAGGACGACGCAGGCGCTGCCGGCCTCGTGGCCCGACCTCCCCACATGGGCCTCGGCCCCTTCCCTTCGCAGCCCAGCGCGCCAGCCTCTCCAGCCGCGCCAGATCCAGCCCAGCCGGCTCCAGCCTCCTGCTCCACTGCGCCCTCCAGACTGGGCCCGAGCCAAGGCCCAGCTCGCTCGCTCCGCGACCCGCGCCAGCCGCAGCGCCTCAAGGCCTAGCTCGCCCGGCCCAGTGGCCCTCCGGTGAGCGCCCCCGCGCTATCCTGCGCCCCCAGCGCACTTTTGTTTCCTGCGTCGGCCCGTGTGGTTTCGTTTCGGCCCGCGTAGGTTTTTTTTCCTGCGTTGCGAATTTGTCTATTTATCCAGAGATTGCTGTTTTTACAAAAAAACCCCTAAACTTCATGCATTAATAACTTCACAACCGTGCATCGGATTAAAATGTTTTATATATGTAAACTTGCTCAAAATTTTGTGTAGATTAATAATATCCAACTTTCATCCATATTTAAAATGTTAAAAATGCTGTTTGCATTAATTTGCTCCTATGCCATGCTAAAATGCTTTATTTCACAACTAAATAACCGTAACTCCGATTTTAATAAATTATATATGTAAATGGGGTAGAAAATGTCTAGTTTAACATGGTGCACTCATCTTGCATGTTTAACAACTCTAAAATATTGTTTAGGGCAGAACAGTACCAAATCTAAAATATGCTATGGGGATTTACCGGAATTGTTGTTCGTTACTTCCGGCCTCATGTAAACTTGACTAGATAGGTAGTTTTACTTTGCTTCACCCTCTTGCCATGTTAATCAACATTTAATATTGTTGAGTACATAAACGAGATCAAACTAAATAACGTGTCGAAGTGTTTCATCAACATGCAACTCGTTGCGTATTGAGCTCCATTTAATTTGTAGGATTGTTTGTGCACTTTGCCATGCTATGCCTCATTAAACCGGACATGCATCATACTTGTTTGTGCATCATGACTTGTTTATGCTTGTTTGTTTACCATGTTGTTTGTTTCTTTCCGGGTTGCTTCTCACGTTAGCTTCGGTTTCGTTCCGGAGTTGTGAGGATTAGTTCGTCTACGACCGTTTGTCTTCTTCTTGGACTCGTTCTTCTTCCTTGCGGGATTTCAGGCAAGATGATCATACCCTCGAAATCACTACTATCTTTGCTATGCTAGTTTGCTCGCTCTTTTGCCATGCCAATGCTACGATGCCTACCATTTGCTTGTCAGCCTCCCAAATTGCCATGTCAAACCTCTAACCCACCATGTCCTAGCAAACCGTTGATTGGCTATGTTACCGCTTTGCTCAGCCCCTCTTATAGCGTTGTTAGTTGCAGGTGAAGATTGAAGTTTGTTCCTTGTTGGAACATGGAGATGTTGTTCCTTGTTGGAACATGTTTACTTGTTGGGATATCACAATATATCTTACTTAATTAATGCATCTATATACTTGGTAAAGGGTGGAAGGCTCGGCCTTATGCCTGGTGTTTTGTTCCACTCTTGCCGCCCTAGTTTCCGTCATATCGGTGTTATGTTCCCGGATTTTGCGTTCCTTACGCGGTTGGGCTATTATGGGACCCCTTGACAGTTCGCCTTAAGTAGAGGTCTTCCAGCAATGCCCAACATTGGTTTTACCATTCGCCACCTAGCCTCTTTTTCCCTTGGGTTTCGCGAACTCAAGGGTCATCATTATTTTACCCCCCCCCTCCCCCGGGCCAGTGCTCCTCTGAGTGTTGGTCCAACCTGTCAGCTGCCGGTGGCCACCAGGGGCAACTCTGGGTTGGCCTACCCGTACCTTGGACAATCTGAGTGTGCCCTGAGAAAGAGATATGTGCAGCTCCTATCGGGATTTGTCGGCACATTCGGGCGGTGTTGCTGGTTTAGTTTTACCCTGTCGAAATGTCTTGTTGTACCGGGATACCGAGTCTGATCGGAACGTCTCGGGTGGAGGTCTATTCCTTCGTTGACCGTGAGAGCTTGTCATGGGCTAAGTTGGGACACCCCTGCAGGGATTTGAACTTTCGAAAGCCGTGCCCGCGGTTATGGGCAGATGGGAATTTGTTAATGTCCGGTTGTTGAAAACCCGAAGTTGACCTTATTTAAAATACATCAACCGCGTGTGTAACCGTGATGGTCTCTTCTCGGCGGAGTCCGGGAAGTGAACACGGTTGTTGGAGTTATGCTTGACGTAGGTAGTCCAGGATCACTTCTTGATCATACCTTTATCGACCGTGCTTTGCCTTCTCTTCTCGCTCTCATTTGCGTATGTTAGCCACCATATATGCTAGTCGCTTGCTGCAGCTCCACCTCATACCTTTACCTTACCCATAAGCTTAAATAGTCTTGATCTCGCGGGTGCGAGATTGCTGAGTCCCTGTGGCTCACAGATACTTCCAAAACCAGCTTGCAGGTGCCGATGAGACCGTGCAGATGACTCAACCAAGCTCAAGGAGGAGCTCGATGAAGATCTTGCCCTTTGTGTTGTTTCGTTCTAGTTGATTAGTAGTGGAGCCCAGTTGGGGTTGATCGGGGACCTTTGTCGCATTTGGGGTTCTTCTTTTATTTTGGTTCCGTAGTCGGACCTTGATTGTATCTGGATGATGTAATGCTTTATTCATGTAATTGTGTGAAGTGGCGATTGTAAGCCAACTATGTATCTCGTTCCCTTATGTATTACATGGGTTGTGTGAAGATTACCTCACTTGCGACATTGCTTTCAATGCGGTTATGCCTCTAAGTCGTGCTTCGACACGTGGGAGATATAGCCGCATCGAGGGTGTTACACCAGCCCAGCAAATGGACTATACATTCTAGAAAACATGGGTTAAATATATGCCACATTTTTGCATGCTGACATGTGGGCCAATAGGTCGAAGCCTACGCAGGGCATTGTCAACTTGGTCAACAAATGATTGTGACATCTACAGCCATTGGATTTATATCCAACAGCCGGCATGCACCTTCAATCTCTTGTCTTCTTCCTCCAGTGTCGTCGGGACCACCTGGTCCGGCCTCCGGTGGCTAGCGGCTCTGCTTAGCACGCATCGCTGCGAAGCGCTACCCCACCTCCGACCCGGCTATCGCTGCGAAGATGACTGTACGTGAGAGGCTAACAGTGGGGATGCACCACGCCCATGGACGCATGCATGCAACGGAACTCGGGGTGGTCAACGTGGTCAAGGAACGACTTCCATCGGAAGTATACTGTACGTGGAGAGGCTGACAGCTGGGCCCACTAAGTTGACGGGGATGGAGGGCTTTGTCAACTTAGTCAATATGAACGATTCTAGCTGCAGTGACCGTACGATGTCCATCCAACGGCCATCGTGCTTCTTCAACCTCTGGTCTTCTTGCTCCAGCCGCCCAAAGCAGCGCCGGTCGTGCCGCCTACTCCTGCCTCCCGTGACCGGCTGTGATGCCACGGAGGCCTCACCACCCCCTACTACTCCCACCGCTGGCCAGGCCATCCCTCCACTCACCCACACCCCCTGTTATTCTGCGGTGACGGCAGCCTCACACCGCAGCCGAACGAGTGAACCCTCATACTCCTCTATGCATGGGCATCCACTGCCGCGTCTTCCCCGGCTCCGTGTCGTCCCCTTCTTAGGCCTCGCCGTTGTCCACCGCTGTGGTGCTCTCGGCGCGGCGTGGTCAATGTGGTCAACGACCGACTTCCATTGGAAGAGTACTATACGTGGAGAGGCTGACAGCTGGGTCCATGGCCACAGCCTAGTTTTTTTGTGATTTTCCAAGTAAGTCGCTTTGCCAGGCCTGTTGGGCTGCAAATCTTTCAAGACGAGGAGAGCTTCACTGGGCTAGCCGAGAAAATGGCCTATAAGTAATGAGAAATGGGCTGTATATTTTTAAAACACATCAAACCGGCAATTAGTTTCAAATTTCTTTTTTTCATTTCGAGATTTTAAATTGCATTGATTTTTATGCGTAGACAATTTGTTGTACTTTATACTGATATACATTTATTTTTAAAATCAGTTTGAATGTGACTCGAAATATCGGGATTAAAAACAGTTCGGACCGCACCGAAATATGCAAAATTTCATATAATTTTTTAACAGTGGCCAAAATATGGGTTGTAATGCTAACAAAAAGAATATGGGCTCCAAAAAACCCTTAAGAATTAGCAAATGGGCTGTAAATTATTAGAAATAATGGCAGATGGGTTGTATGCTGTTTTCCACAGATTTGAGGCTTTCCTAAAAAAAGGTTGACGCACAAGCAGTGACTGTTGGATTTCCATCCAACGACTGTCGTGCTTCTTCAATCTCTGCTCTTCCTGCTCCAGCCGCTCAAACAAGCACTGGCGGGACTACCTGCTCCCTCCTACCCGCGGCCGGCTGTGCTGCCGCGCAGGCCTCACTGCCCCATTGTACTCCCATCGCTGGCCTAGCGATCCCTCTACTCACCCACACCTGCTGTTATTCTCCGGCGACGGCAGATGAACCAGTAAACCCTCGTACAGTCATACTCCCCTCCGCATGGGAAACAACTACCGAGTCTTCCCTGCCTCTCTCTCGTTCCCTTCCTAGGCCTCGCTGTCATCCACCGCCCTGGTGCTCTCGGTGCGGCCTGGTCAACATGGTCAGCGACCGTCATGCATCTGAAGTGGACTATATGTGGAGAGGCCGACAGCTGGGTCCATGGCCGCACGCAAGGAAATGCCTCCTTATTACGCGCAAAATAATGATTCCTCCACCTGACATCATGGACCCACCGAAAGGGCCTCTGTATTTAGAGAAAAAACATTACCGCCTCTGACTTGTGGGGCTACTAAGTTGACTGGGATGGAGGGCTTTGTCAACTTAGTCAATATGCACGATTCTAACTCCAGTGACCATATGATGTCCGTCCAACGACCATAGTGCTTCTTCAACCTCTGGTCTACTTGCTCCAGCCGCCCAAACCAGCGCCGGTCGTGCCTCGTTCTCCTGCGGCGGAGGCCTCACCGCCCCCTACTACTCCCACCGCTGGCCAAGCCATCCATCTCCTCACCCACACCCCCTGTTAGCTGTTATTCTACGGCGACGGCAGCCTCATACCGCAGCGAACCAGTGGACCCTCGTACTCCTCTACGTGTGGGCATCCACTGCCGTGTCTTCCCCGGCTCCGCGTCGTCCCCTTTCTAGGCCTCGCCGTCGTCCACCGCCCTGGTGCTCTCGGCGCGGCATGGTCAATGTGGTCAAGGAACGGCTTCCATCGGACGTGGACTGTACGTGGAGAGGCTGACAGCTGGGTCCACGGCGGCCGCAAGGAAGTGCCTCCTTATTACACGCAAAATAATTATTCCTCCACCTGATAGCGGGGACCCACCGGACGGGCCACCGTATTTCGCGAAAAAACGTTTCCCCAATTACAGCTAGGACCCACCAACTACACCTTCGCACGCAAGGAATTGCGTTCGGGCACAAAAAAAAACAATTCGCCCCCCTGACAGCTGGGACCCACCAGCTACATCTTTGCATGCAAGGAAGTGCTTGATAATCAGGACCCACCTGGTCGAAGCGTACGTAGCGTTGTCATTCTGGTCGTGAACGTGTACGTACATATATACTGGTGGATGTAGAGGCACGCACGTGTCGTAGTAGAGGCGCGTACGTGTCGTAGTAGAGGCGCGCACGTAGCACGTACACGTATGTACATCGACCAGTGTGCAAGAAAGAAAATACAGCCACATATGTGTACATACGGGCGGGGTCTCGAACGCCTACTCGCGCATACGTACGGCCAGGGCTCGTTTACATGGCTGGGTCGGAATGGAGAAACAGCATCGTCGTCGTGGTCATGGGGAGCCAACCGGCTGGGTCGGAACGGAATGCATGCTCGTGTTCATCGGGAGGGCTTGGATAGAACAGGCGATGGAAACGAGGCCTGGCATACCGCAGAGTGGAGGAAACGGCCTTGTGTTCGACCGGCCACGTTTGAAACAAGATCCTGTTCATCGGGAGGGGTCTGCCGTACAGCAAAACGGAGGAAACGGACCTCCTACGGTCGAAATGGGGGTCCTGTTGATCGGGAGGGGTGTGGCGTACCGCAAAACGGGCGAAACGGACTTGCGTTGGAGCGTTACGGTCGAAACGGGGGTCCTGTTCATCGGGAGGGGTGTGGTGTACCGCAAAACGGGACTCCACGGGATATTGTTCATCTCCACTGTCGACCTCCTCCAGCCTCCACGGGCTACTGTTCATCCACCGTCGACCTCCTCCAGCCTCCACCTGCGACTGTTCATCCATGGGCTCCTGTTCATCCAGCCTCCACCGCGCGCTACTCCACCGGCTACTGTTCAACCACCCCTCTCCACGGACACTTGTTCAACCACCGCTCCACGTGCTACTATTCATCCACCTCTCCACTGTCTACTGTTCATCCAGCCCTCCATGGGGTCGTCCTGGTCATCCAGCCCTCCACGGGGTCCTGTTCATCCAGCCCCAACCGGCTCGAGCGATCAGGGTCCTGTTCATCCAGAGGCAATGCCACAGGTCCTGTTCATCCACTCCCACGGCTCACTGTTCATCCACCCCCCCCAACGCTCACTGTTCATCCAGAGAGGCAGCATCGATCGGCTTCAGTTAGCAGCAGTAGCGAAGGAATCGATCGCTCGGGTTCAGTAACGCGTAGCCTGCAGTGCAATCGCTCAGGTTCGGTTAGAGCCCAACGCCTAGCTTGGGTTCAGTTAGAGCCAACGCCTCGCACACATGCGCGTACGTGTACGAGAGAATCGTGCATCGCTCGGCCCCCGACCACCCACCGTAACCGGGAACTCCCCGAAATTTTCCTCTCCCTCGCTTCTACCATAGTTTTTTTCTGTCATGGACGACCCAAAGAATGTCATGCAGCTGCGTCTCCGGCCCGCCCAGGATGAAAAGCCCATTTTCTATCATGATTTTTTGTCATAGAAGTAGGAGCCCACCACAACTATGATGATACCGGGTTTTGTCACAATTGTCATCATAGAAGGGTCATATGTATGACAGAAAAAAAAATTGTTCGGCCCAAAATGTCACGGATGTGTCTTTTTTTTTGTAGTGATAAGATAAATATATTTATGGTATTTTATAATATAGATGCAAAAAGTAAAGATGCAAATAAAAGTAGATTGAAAGCTTATATGATAAAAGATAGACCCGGGGCCATAGGTTTCACTAGTGGCTTCTCTCAAGATAGCATAAGTATTCCGGTGGGTGAACAAATTACTGTCGAGCAATTGATATAAAAGCGAATAATTATGAGATTATCTAGGAATGATCATGTAGATAGGTATGACGTCCGCGACAAGTAGACCGACTCTTGCCTGCATCTACTACTATTACTCCACACATCGACCGCTATCCAGCATGCATCTAGAGTATTAAGTTCATAAGAACAGAGTAACACATTAAGAAAGATGACATGATGTAGAGGGATAAACTCAAGCAATATGATATAAACCCCATCTTTTTATCCTCGATGGCAACAATACAATACGTGCCTTGCAACCCTTTCTGTCACTTGGTAAGGACACCGCAAGATTGGACCCAAAGCTAAGCACTTCTCCCATGGCAAGAAAGATCAATCTAGTAGGCCAAACCAAACTGATAATTTTAAGAGACTTGCAAAGATAACTCAATCATACATAAAAGAATTTAGAGGAGATTCAAATATTTCTCATAGATAAACTTGATCATAAACCCACAATTCATCGGATCTCGACAATCACACCGCAAAAAGAGTTTACATCAAATAGATATCCACAAGAGAGGGGGAGAACATTGTATTGAGATCCAAAAAGAGAGAAGAAGCCATCTAGCTAATAACTATGGACCCGAAGGTCTGGGGTAAATTACTCACAACTCATCGGAAGGGCTATGGTGTTGATGTAGAAGCCCTCCATGGTCGATTCCCCCTCCGGCGGAGCACCGACGAAGGCTCCAAGATGGGATCTCGCGGATACATAAGGTTATGGCGATGGAAATTGTTTTTCGTTGGCTCCCTTGATGTTTTCGCAGTACGTGGGTATATATAGGAGGAAGAAGTACGTCGGTGGCCTCTCGAGGGGCCCAGGAGACAGGGGCGCACCCACGAGGGCCGGGCGGGCCCTCCTATCTCCTGGACGCCTCGATTGCTTCTTGACTTGCACTCCCAGTCCTCTGGATCACGTTCGTTCCAAAAATCATGCTCCCAAAGGTTTCATTCCGTTTGGACTCCGTTTGATATTCCTTATCTTAGAAATACTGAAATAGGCAAAAAAACGCAATACGGGCTGGGCCTCCGGTTAGTAGGTTAGTCCCAAAAATGATATAAATGTGTAAAATAAAGCCCATAAACATCCAAAAGGGGTAATATAATAGCATGGAACAATCAAAAATTATAGATACGTTGGAGACGTATCACATACTAACAAGGCAATCATGTCTTCTCAAAATAACATGGCTAAAGAAAGTTTATCCCTAAAAAATCATATGGTTAGGCTATGTTTCATTTTCATCACACAAAATACTCCCATCATGCACAACCCCGGGTTCAGCCAAGCAATTGGTTCATACTTTTTAACGCGCTTCAGCCTTTTTCAACTCTCACACAATACATGAGCGTGAGCCATGGATATACCACTATGGGTGGAATAGAATATGATGATGGAGGTTGTGTGGAGAAGACAAAAAAGGAGAAAGTCTCACATTGATGAGGCTAATCAATGGGCTATGGAGATGCCCATCAATTGATGTGAACATGAGGAGTAGGGATTGCCATGCAACAGATGCACTAGAGCTAATAATGTATGAAAGCTCAACAAAAGAAACTAAGTGGGTGTACATCCAACTTGCTTGCTCACGAAGACCTAGGGCATTTTGAGGAAGCCCATCGTTGGAATATACAAGCCAAGTTCTATAATGAAAAATTCCCACTAGTATATGAAAGAGACAACATAAGAGACTCCCTATCATGAAGATCATGGTGCTACTTTGAAGTACAAGTGTGGAAAAGGATAGTAACATTGTCCCCCTTTTTTTGGCCTTTCCCTTTTTTATTTGGCCTTTCTTTTTTTATAAGGGACAATGCTCTAATAATGATGATCATCACACTTCTATTTATTTACAACTCAAGAATTACAACTCGATACTAGAACAAGATATGAATCTATATGAATGCCTCCGGCGGTGTAACAGGATGGGCAATGAATCAAGAGTGACATGTATGAAAAATTATGCATGGTGGCTTTGCCACAAATACGATGTCAACTACATGATCATGCAAGGCAATATGACAATGATGAAACGTGTCATAATAAACGGAACAGTGGAAAGTTGCATGGCAATATATCTCGGAATGGCTATGGAAATACCATAATAGGTAGGTATGGTGGCTGTTTTGAGGAATATATAAGGAGGTTTATGTGTGATAGAGCGTATCATATGACGGGGTTTGGATGCACCGGCGAAGGTTGCACCAAATCTCAAGGTGAGAAAGGGCAATGCACGGTACCGTAGAGGCTAGCAATGATGGAAGGGTAAGAGTGCGTACAATCCATAGGACTCACATTAGTCATAAAGAACTCATATACTTATTGCAAAAGTTTTATTAGCCCTCGAAGCAAAGTACTACTACACATGCTCCTAGGGGGGAGGTTTGCAGGAGTTAACCATCACGCGCCCCCGACCTCCACACATAAGGAAGGCAATCAAAAGAGCACCCCATGCAACAAATTTGTTACACAACTCTTACCATACGTGCATGCTACGGGACTTGCCAACTTCAAAACAAGTATTCATCAATTTCATAATTACCCAACTAGCATGAGTCTAATATTACCACCACCTTTATATCTCAAAACAATTATCAAGCATCAAATTGATCATAGCATCCAATTCACTTTCTATGATAGTTTTTATTATACCCAATTTGGATGCCCATCATTCTACGACCAATTTTATAACCATAGCAAATACCATGCTGTTCTAAAAGACTCTGAAAATAATATAACTGAAGCATGAGAGATCAATAATTTCTACAAAATAAAACCACCGCCGTGCTCTAAAAAGATATATGTGAAGCACTAGAGCTAAATTGTCTAGCTCAAAAGATATAAGTGAAGCACATAGAGTATTCAAATAAATTCCGAATCATGTGTGTCTCTCCCAAAAGGTGTGTACAGAAAGGATGATTGTGGTAACTAAAAGGCAAAGTCGCAGATCATACAAGATGCTCAAAGCAAAACACATATCATGTGGCGAATAAAATATAGCTCCAAGTAAAGTTACTGATAGACGAAGACGAAAGAGGGGATGCCTTCCGGGGAATCCCCAAGCTTAGGCTTTTGGTTGTCCTTGAATTATCTTGGTGTGCCTTGGGCATCCCCAAGCTTAGCTCTTGCCACTCCTTATTCCATAGTCCATCAAATCTTTACCCAAAACTTGAAAACTTCACAACACAAAACTCAACAGGAAATCTCATGAGCTCCGTTAGTGCAAGAAAGAAAAATCACCACTTAAGGTACTGTAATGAACTCATTCTTTGTTTATATTGGTGTTAAACCTACTGTATTCCAACTCCTCTATGGTTCATACCCCCCCCCCCCGATACTAGCCATAGATTCATCAAAATAAGCAAACAACGCACGGAAAACAGAATCTGTCAAAAACAGAACAGTCTGTAGCAATCTATAAGTTTCGAATACTTATGGAACTCTAAAAATCCTACCAAAATAGGAAGGTCTATTGATCTAGTGCAAAAGAATCAACTCAAAAGCACGTTTCTGTGATTTATTAAAATTATTCTCGTGCGTGCAAAAGTTTCTGTTTTTCAGCAAGATCAAATTAACTTTCACCCAAGATGATCCTATAGGTTCTACTTGGCAAAAACACTAATTTAGAACATAAAACCACATCTAAACAGAGGCTAGATAAATTATTTATTACTAAAAAGGAGCAAAAAGCAAGGAACAAAAATAAAATTGGGTTGCCTCCTAACAAGCGCTATCGTTTAACGCCCCTAGCTAGGCATAAAAGCGAGAATAGATCTAAGCATTGCCATCTTTGGCATTCAATTCATAAGTAGCTCGCATAATAGATTCATAAGGTAATTTCATTTTCTTTCTAGGAAAGTGTTCCTTGCCTTTCCTTAATGGAAATTGGAATCTAATATTTCCTTCCTTCATATCAATAATTGCACCAATCGTTCTAAGGAAAGGTCTACCAAGAATAATAGGACATGAAAGATTGCAATCTATATCATGAACAATAAAATCTACGGGCACATAATTCCTATTTGCAACAATAAGAACGTCATTAATCCTTCCCATAGGTTTCTTAATAGTGGAATCCGCAAGGTGCAACTTTAAAGAGCAATCATCAAAATCACGGAAACCTAGCACATCACATAAAGTTTTTGGAATTGTGGAAACACTAGCACCCAAATCACACAAAGCATAGCATTCATGATCTTTAATTTTAATTCTAATAGTAGGTTCCCACTCATCATAAACTTTTCTAGGGATAGAAACTTCCAATTCAAGTTTTTCCTCATAATATTGCATCAAAGCATCAACGATATGTTTGGTGGAAGCTTTATTTTGACTATAAGCATGAGGAGAATTTAGCATGGATTGCAACAAGGAAATGCAATCTATTAAAGAACAATTATCATAATTAAAGTCCTTGAAATCCAAAATAGTGGGTTCATTGCTATGTAAAGTTTTGACCTCTCCAATCCCACTTTTACCAAATTTAGCATTAAGATCTAAAAACTCCGAATCATTGGGACGCCTTTTAACTAAAGTTGACTCATCTCCAGTCCCATCATTATAAAGATTCATATTGTAAAACAAAGATTTAATAGGAGACACATCAATCATTTTTTAGATCTTCATCACTATTATCATGAAAACTAGAAGAACACGCTTTAACAAAGCAATCTTTCTTAGCACACATCCTAGCGATTCTTTCTTTGCACTCATCAATGGAAATTCTCATGGCTTTGAGAGACTCATTGATATCATGCTTAGGTGTAATAGATCTAAGTTTCAAAGAATCAACATCATGAGAAATTCTATCCATGTTCCTAGCCAATTCATCAACTTTAAGCAAATTTTCTTCAAGCAAAGCATTGAAATTCTTTTGAAAGATCATAAATTCTTTAACACTATTCTAAAGATCAAAGGGAATCTTATTAAAATTTCCATAAGAGTTGTTGTAGGAATTACCATAATTATTAGAGGGATTACTAGGAAACGGCCTAGGATTAAAGTTTCCTCTATAAGCATTGTTACCAAAATTATTCCTTCCAACAAAATTCACATCCATAGATTCATTATTATTCTCAATCAAAGTAGATAAAGGCATATCATTAGGATCAATAGGAGCACTCTTAGTAGCAAACAATTTCATAAGTTCATCCATCTTTCCACTCAAAACATTAATCTCTTCTATCGCATGAACTTTTTTACTAGTAGATCTTTCATTGTGCCATTGAAAATAATTAACCATAATATTATCTAGGAGTTTAGTAGCTTCTCCTAAAGTGATTTCCATAAAAGTGCCTCCCGCGGCCGAATCAAAAAGGTTTCTAGAAGCAAAATTCAATCTGGCATAAATTTTTTGTATGATCATCCATAAATTCAAACCATGTGTAGGGCAATTGCGAATCATTAATTTCATTCTCTCCCGAGATTGTGCAACATGCTCATGATCTAGTTGCTTAAAATTCATAATATCGTTTCTAAGAGAGATGATCTTAGCGGGAGGAAAAATACATAGAGATAAAAGCATCTTTGCACTTATTCCATGAATCAATACTATTTTTAGGCAAAGACGAAAACCAAATTTTAGCACGATCTCTAAGTGAAAACGGAAATAACTTCAATTTAACAATATCATTATCCATGTATTTCTTCTTTTGCATATCACACAAATCAACAAAGTTGTTTAGATGAGTAGTGGCATCTTCACTAGGAAGGCCAAAAAGTGATCTTTCATGACAAGATTCAACAAGCAGCATTGATTTCACAAGATTCAACATCATTAAGAGGAGCAATCGGAGTGCTAAGGAAATCATTATTATTGGGATTGGAAAAATCACACAATTTAGTATTATCTTGAGCCATTGTGACAAGCAATCCAACACATAAGCACACAAGAGGGCAAGCGAAAAAGAGAGGCGAACGAGAAAGAGAGGGCAAATAAAATTGCAAGGGTGAAATGGGGGAGAGGTAAACAAGAGGCAAATGGAAAATAATGTAATGCGAGGGAGATGAGTTTTTGATGGGTACTTGGTATGTCTTGACTTGTGTGAAGACCTCCCCGGCAACGGCGCCAGAAATCCTTCTTGCTACCTCTTGAGCACTGCATTGGTTTTCCCTTGAAGAGGAAAGGGTGATGTAGCAAAGTAGCGTAAGTATTTCCCTTAGTTTTTGAGAACCAAGGTATCAATTCAGTAGGTGGCTACACACAAGTCCCTCGTACCTACACAAACAAACAAGAACCTCGCAACCAACGCGATAAAGGGGTTGTCAATCCCTTCACGGTAACTTGCAAAAGTGAGATCTGATAGAGATAAAAAGATAAGATAAATATTTTTGGTATTTTTATGATACAGATTGAAAAGTAAAGATTGCAAAGTAAAGTAGATCGGAAACTTATATGATAAAAGATAGACCCGGGGGCCATAGGTTTCACTAGGGGCTTCTCTCAAGATAGCATAAGTATTACGGTGGGTGAACAAATTACTGTCGAGAAATTGATAGAAAAGTGCATAGTTATGAGAATATCTAGGCATGATCATGTATATAGGCATCATGTCCGCAACAAGTAGATCAAAACGATTCTGCATCTACTACTACTACTCCACCCATCGACCGCTATCCAGCATGCATCTAGAGTATTAAGTTCATAAGAATAGAGTAACACATTAAGCAAGATGACATGATGTAGAGGGATAAACTCAAGCAATATGATATAAACCCCATCTTTTTATCCTCGATGGCAACAATACAATACGTGCCTTGCTGCCCCTGTTGTCACTGGGAAAGGACACCGCAAGATTGAACCCAAAGCTAAGCACTTCTCCCATTGCAAGAATGATCAATTTAGTAGGCCAAACCAAACTGATAATTTGAAGAGACTTGCAAAGATAACCAATCGTACATAAAAGAATTCAGAGGAGATTCAAATATTTCTCATAGATAAACTTGATCATAAACCCACAATTCATCGGATCTCGACAAACACACCGCAAAAAGAGTTACATCGAATAGATCTCCAAGAAGATCGAGGAGAACATTGTATTGAGATTTAAAGAGAGAGAAGAAGCCATCTAGCTAATAACTATGGACCTGAAGGTTTGTGGTAAACTACTCACAACTCATCGGAGAGGCTATGGTGTTGATGTAGAAGCCCTCCGTGATCGATTCCCCCTCCAGCAGAGCATCGGAAAAGGCCCCAAGATGGGATCTCACGGGTACAGAAGGTTGCGGCGGTGGAAATAGGGTTTCGTGGTGCTCCCGGATGTTTTTAGGGTATGGTGGTATATATAGGCGAAAGAAGTTGGCCAGGGGAACCACGAGGGGCCCACGAGGGTGGGGGGCGCGCCCACCCCCCTAGGGCGCGCCTGGCACCCTCGTGGCCGCCTCGGCTGCTTCTTGACGTCCACTCCAAGTCTCCTGGATTGCGTTTGTTCTGAAAAGATCGCTCCCGAAGGTTTCATTCCGTTTGGACTCCGTTTGATATTCCTTTTCTTCGAAACACTAAAATAGGCAAAAAAATAGCAATTCGGGTTGGGCCTCCGGTTAGTAGGTTAGTCCCAAAAATGATATAAAAGTGTAAAGTAAAGCCCATAAACATCCAAAACGGGTAATATAATAGCATGGAACAATCAAAAATTATAGATACGTTGGAGACGTATCACCAACCATATCCAATCCCTAGACTGCGAACAGCCAGACGAGTGGAATATTCTTCAGGGCAGATGCAGGCTTGTGAGACATGTTGGAGTAGAACTGGCAACCTGCGCACTTGTCGACTATATCTTTTGCCATCTCATTTGCTTGAGGCCAATAGAATCCCGCTATGTATGCTTTGGCCACGATGGTCCGAGAGGACGCATGGTGACCACAGGTCCCTGAGTGGATGTCGTTTAGGATCATTCGGCCTTCTTCTGGGGTGATGCAGCGTTGGGCCACTCCTGTGACACTTTCTCTGTAAAGCTGCCCTTTCATCACGGTAAAAGCTTTGGATTGACGGACTATGTAGCGAGCCTCATCTTCATCTTATGGGAGCTCTTTTCTGAGAATGTACGTGATGTACGGTACTATCCAATCGGGCGTGACCACCAAGATTTCCATGATCAGGTCGACCACGGCTGGAACCTCTATCTCAGTAGGGTCGGTTGGACTTATTGGTTGCGGGGGCTCTTCCTTGAAGGGATCTTCTTGTACTAACGGGGTATGAAGATGCTCCAAGAACACATTGCTGGGGATAGGCTTCTGAGTGGAACCTATCTTTGCCAGATCATCAGCAGCTTGATTCTTGATTCATGGTATGTGGTGGAGCTCTAACCCCTCAAACTTCTTCTCTAGCTTTCTCACTACATTGCAATAACCTGTCATTGTGGGACTCCTGACGTCCCATTCCTTCATTACTTGGTTAACCACTAAGTCTGAGTCGCCATAAACCATAAAGCATCGGATGCCGAGTCAAATGGCCATACGCAACCCATACAACAGTGCCTCATACTCAGCTTCATTGTTCGAAAAATCAAAGTGAATCTAGAGGACATAACTGAGCTTGTCTCCTCATGGGGACACTAAGACCACTCCTACACCAAAGCCATTTAACATCTTGGATCCATCAAGAACATGGTCTAATGTTCCGACTGAATTTGAATTGGCTATTGTTGTTCTGTCCACTCTGCGAGGAAATCTGCAATTGCTTGAGAATTAATGGCCTTCTTTGCCTCAAATTTGATATCCAAAGGAAGAAGTTCAATCGCCCACTTTGCCACTCGACCAGTTGCATCTCTGTTATTCAGAATCTCTGACAATGGAGCGTCACTGACGACTGAAATTGAGTGATCAGAGAAATAATGTGCAACCTTCTTCGTGGTTAGGTAAATCCCATAAACAAGCTTCTAGTAGTGAGGATATCTCTGCTTGGTTGGGGTTAAGACTTCTGAAATGTAATACACGGGGCGCTGAACTTTGAAGGCCTTGCCTTCTTCTTCCCGCTCGACCGTGAGCACTGTGCTAACAACTTGTCCCGTGGCGGCAATGTAAAGCAGTGGAGGCTCCTTGCTAACCGGAGCAGCAAGTACCGGCTGGGTGGAAAGCAGGGCTTTGAGCTCCTCAAATGCTGCTTCAGCTTCGTCATTCCACTCGAACTTGTTAGATTTCTTCATCAGTCGGTAAAGAGGTAGTGCCTTTTCACCGAGGCATGAGATGAATCGGCTCAAAGCAGCCAAACAACCAGTAAGCTTCTGAATGTCATGAACACGCACTGGGCGTTTCATTCGGAGGATTGTGCCAATCTTCTCTGGGTTTGCGTCGATCCCTCGTTCGGAAACGAGAAAACCGAGTAATTTTCCGCCTTGGACTTCGAATGTGCACTTTGATGGATTAAACTTGATATCATACCTTCTCAGGTGGGCAAAAGTTTCAGCAATGTCAGTCAGCAGGTCGGATCCTTTGCGTGACTTAACCACTATGTCACCCATGTATTCTTCCACATTCCGACTGATTTGAGTGAGAAGGCACTTCTGAATCATTCGCATGAATGTGGCACCAGCATTCTTGAGGCCAAAGGGCACATTAAGATAGCAAAAACACCCAAACAGGGTGATAAAAGCCGTTTTTATCTCATCGGGTCCATACAGTCAGATCTGATGGTACTCGGAATAAGCGTCCAGGAAGGACAGTCGCTCACATCCCGCAGTTGAGTCGACTATCTGGTCGATGCAGGGCAGAGGAAAATGATCTTTCGGGCAGGCCTGATTGATGTGCTTGAAGTCAATACATATTTAGAGTGATTTGTCTTTCTTGGAAACCATGAGAACATTGGCGAGCCACTCGGAGTGGTATATCTCGCGGATGAACTCAACAGCTAGGAGCCGAGCCACCTCCTCGCCAATAGCCTTTCTCTTCTCCATGGCGGACCGACTTAGATGCTCCTTAACAGGTTTTACTTTTGGATCGACTTGCAAACGGTGCTCAGCCAGCTCCCTGGGTACACCTGGCATGTTAGATGGCTTCCATGCAAAGATGTCCCAGTTCTCATGGAGGAACTAGATGAGCGCTTCTTCCTATTTGCTGTCGAGTATCGTCGAGATATGGGTCGGAGCAGCATTGGGATCGGTCGGGTGAATGTGAACTGGCTTGGTCTCGCCGTCTGACTGAAATGCAGACTCCGAAGCAGGCCTCTTAGCACGCAGCAAATCATTCGGATCTGCAGTTTTCTGGTACTCTTGAAACTCTACTGCTACCATCTGCTCATCTGCTATCTTTGCCCCATCTTGAAGACAATCTTCTGCTCTTTGACGGTTACCGGAAACCGTTATTACGCCTCTGGGGCCAGGCATCTTCATCTTGAGATATACATAGCACGGTCGAGCCATAAAGCTAACATAAGGAGGTCTGCCCAGAATGGCATGATATGTACTCTGGAAATCCACAACCTCAAATGTCAACTTCTCCTTGCGGAAATTCTTCTCATCGCCGAAAACCACGTCGAGAGTGATCTGGCCGAGTGATTCGGCTTTCTTTCCTAGGATGATTCCATGGAACCGCATGTTGCTCTTGCTGAGTTTGGACATCAGAATGCCCATTCCTTTGAGGGCCTCAGCATACAGAATATTCAGGCCACTACCACCATCCATCAGAACCTTAGTCAGTCGGGTGCCTCCCACGACTGGGTCGACCACCAGCACTTGCCGCCCAGGGGTAGCTACGCGTGCCGGGTGGTCGGACTGGTCGAATGTAATGGGTTTTTTTGACCACTTCAAATACTTTGGCATTGCCGGAGCAACCATATTCACCTCTCTTTTAATGACCTTCAGTCAATTTTTGCTCTCAATGTCGGCAAAAATCACCAAGGTGGCATTGACATTGGGGTAACCATCGTCATCATCATTATCTTCTTCTTCCTTCTCGGGCTCTTTGTCCTTATCACTGGGTTTACTCTCTCGGAAGCTATGGATCAGGAGTCGACATTGTCGAGTGGTATGCTTGGAGAGAATCAGGTTCCCCTCCTCATCCTTCTTGGTGTGAATATGACACGGCAAATCCATCAGATCGTTTCCTTCCTGGTCCTTCACTTTCTTAGGGGTCCTAGGCCCTTTTGGTTTCCCATTGAACTTTCCTTGATTCAGCACTGCTGCCTCAGCAGGTCCTGCTGCCTCAGCCTTTCGCTTCTGCTTCTGACTGGAATTTCCTCCTCCGGTGTCCTGGGCGACTGTTTTGTGCTTGCCACTCCTGAGTCGGTCTTCCTCTTTTCCGTTAACATATTTGGTAGCAATCTCCATCATCCGAGTCAAAGACATATCCCCAGTCCGACCGAACTTCAGATTGAGCTCTCTGTAGCGAACGCCTTCCTTGGAGGCACAGATTGCTTGGTGATCTGACACATTCTCCACTGTGTGGTGCAGAGTGATCCATCTCTGGATACAGTCCCTCAGGGTTTCATTCGGTTTCTGCAAGTAATGTTGCAGCTCCGGTAGACCAGCAGGTCTTTTGCAAGTGCCCTTAAATGTTCTGGTGAACACTCGGGCTAACTCATCCCAACTCAAAATGTTCCCAGGGGCCAACTGATTCAGCCAAGCCTTGGCAGAACCTTCAAGCATCAGAGGAAGGTGCTTCATGGCTACCTCGTCGCTGTCACCACCAATGTGCACAGCCACTCGGTAGTCTTCGAGCCACGTATCGGGCTTTGACTCGCCTGTAAACTTACTGACACCAGTTGCCAGTCTGAAGTTATGACGAATTTCAGCGGCTCTAATGGCTCTTCCAAAAAAACTCTGGGCCGGAAATGTGGACTCTGACTCCACTGGGTCTGTCTTGATCCAGCCCTTCTCTGTATGCTCTGTTCCAGTCGACCAAACCCTGCACAAGGACAGACCTCGTGTCGAAGCCGGGCTCTCTGCGGTCATTCCCATACGGACGCCTATCGTCATGTCGCCGGGACGCGTACGACCCGTCCCTCGGAAGGGGCGAAGGCGGTCGATGGTAGTTATCACGGGCGTACTCATGATCATATTCTCCATGAGCTCTTCCCAGGTGCAGATCCTGGCGGTGATCATGACCTCGACTGTGTGCCGACTGAACCATATCTGCTCTCTCTGATCTATTGTGGATTCTGTTCCGCGACTGGGACACAGCAGAGCTCTGGTCTCTTGCTTCTCGGAGCAGCGTTCTAATCTGTTCCAAGCCTCTTCCAGCCTCCGAACGGGATGGCTGAATGGACTCTGCAATACGCGCATCGGCTGCCAAATTCTAAATCAGTGTACGGAATACCTAAGTTTCCGGTGGAAACAATTGCCGCGGTCGTCGACTGGACTCGGGGATCAGTCGGCGAGCACACTTGTCGAGAGAATGTTGGAGATTCTCCAGACGGGTGCGCTCAGCCAGAGTGGCCAGGAGCACTACCTCCAAGGCCCGAGCCTCAGCAGTTTCCCCTACGATGGGGATCTGGAGAGCCTCCATGTTGCGGCGATGCAACTCCTTCCTCTGCTGTGAGCTTAGAGATTGGGGCTGATATTCTTCATGGTCGAGTGACGAGCCACCGCTTCTGTCGCTGTCGCTGATGCGACGAAAACCAGGCGGACCGTGATGGGAGTCGACCATGAGGACCTCCACCAAAGGGTCACAACTCCCGCTCTCAGAAAAGGTATCTGCACAATCAGTCAACAAGTCGACCGTCCGCAGGAAAACATGTCGGGCTCGATCGCCGCGACTTGGGGGGTGAAGGCCTGTCAAGCCACCGCGTGTCTCACCCACCGCTGGAGTCGCGAACGCCCAGACAGCTTGCTGCGGCGTCCAGCGGAGTAAGATGGCGACGTGATGACTAACTGGTACGGGGAAGATGGCTGCCGAAGGGGGACGCCGCAGGAACTCGCGCGGAAGTGCGCCGAGCCACGAACCGGGAGAGCCTCGGCATCAAGGGGGGCCTCCTGGAGCCAGGCGGAGTCATCGGCGACGAAAGTGAGCGCGCCGAGTCGGAAGTCGCGGCCCATGACCAAATTGCCGCCGGAAACCATGCTGACGAAGATCGAAGAAAATGCAACCTCGCCGGAAGTCGCTAATACGCTTTGCCGCACGGTCGGCGCCAACTGTCGTGGTTCTAAGTCTGACAGTAAGTATAGGGGGTACAAATGAGGAGGCAAGGTCCTAGCTACGGTGAGATTGTACGCAAGTGTTTACGAGTTCAGGCCCCTCTCGGAGGAGGTAAAAGCCCTATGTCTCGGTGCCCGGAGGCGGTCGACTGGATTATAAGAGTGTGTGTTACTGGGGGTGCGAACCCTTGTGCCAGAGGAGGAGGGTGGCTTATATAGAGTGCGCCAGGACCCCGGCCATCCCCCGTTATCAAGAGTTCAATGTACATAAAGATGGGGCGTTACTAATAACGCCAGCCATAAGTGCCTTTAATGACCTTAAAGACTACAGAGTGAATGCTTGACCGTTGATGTTTTGAGTGACTCCTGATCTTCATTAGCTCGAGTGGTTTCTTGTATGGTCAAGTGATTGTCTGGTCGTGTGACATCAGGAAGGAGGGGTACCTAAGTAGTTGATTGGTCGAGTGGATTGCACTCGACGCCTTTATTGAGCACTCCTTGTTGTCTCTTGAGCTTCTTTGCTTCTAGGGTAGTGACCTTGGATAGGACGTATAGGCCAGGCCTATGACCCTACCCCAGGTCTATATCATTAGCAGGAAGTGTTGATGCTGCTGGTCCAAACTAGAGCCACTTGCGGTGCCACCCCATCTTTGAGGGTCTTCGGTTGCCGTACATACTGCTCATCCGATCGTGGCCTGAGAAGAGATACGCGCGGCTCCTATCGGGGTGTCGGCACATCAGGAGGTCTTGCTGGACTTGTTTTACCATTGTCGAAATGTCTTGTGCACCGAGATTCCGAGTTTGATTGGGTTGTCCCGAGATGGAAATTTTCCTCCGTGGATCGTGAGAGTTTATAATGGACTAAGTTGGGACACCCCTGCAGGATTTAAACTTTCGAAAGCCGTGCCCGCGGTTATGCGGCAGATTGGAAATTTATAATATCCGGTTGTAGAGAACTTGACACCAGATCTGAATTAAAAATACTCCAACTGTGTGTGTAACCGTGACTGTATCTTTTCAAGGGAGTTCGAGAAAATAACATGGTGGGGTTATGTTTGACTCGTAAGTAGTTAAGGATCACTTCTTGATCATTACTAGTTTGCGACCGTTATGCGTAGTTTCTCTTCTTATTCTTGTACTCGTAAGTTAGCCACCATACAATGCTTAGCGTTGCTGCAACCTCACCACTTAACCATTCCATACCCATTTAGCTTTGCTAGTCTTGATACCCATGGTAATGGGATTGCTGAGTCCTCGTGGCTCACAAATTACTACAAAAACAGTTGCAGGTACAGGTATTGCAATGATATGACGTGAGAGCGATGCTTGCTTGTTTTGGAGTTCTTCTTCTGCTTCTTCTCCTTCAATCTGGTCGGCATCCTGAGCTAGCAGGGTGGATGTCGTTTGTGTTTTTTTTCATTTGATTTCATCCGTAGTCGGATGCTGCTCTTTTGTATGATGTTTGATATATTCATGTGGCATTTGTATGCCTTTGTATGTATCCCCTCTATTATGTAATTGGTACGATGTAATGATATCCACCTTGCAAAGCATTTCAATATGCGGATCTATCCTTGATGGGACCTTCGAGTTCCTCGTGGATAGGATCGCATATTGGGCGTGACAATACCCCATCCTACAACAGATGGAAATTCGAATCAATGAATGAAGCAAGCTACAGAAGATGGAAAACCAGAAGAGAAAGTGAAGTATAAAACAGAAAAGAGTAACCATTATACAAAGGTCCACTCTTTTAGGCTTAGTGTTGACAGGCCAGTCGAAAAAGCAATAATGTCACATGTAATGCATATAACTTTCTGTTCACAAACAGCAAAAAATGGCTGAAAATACTCTAGTAAAAAGATAGAACCTTTTGACATTACAGTGCAATGACGATTTCTTTATACAGGATATTTTAAGTAATATTTGTTGCATCCTGTCACCCTTAGTTGTGAAAAATAGCACACATGAGCAATATAATTAGAGATGCATTATCAATCAGAATCAAGCCTAATGTTTATAGACTAAAGGATGAAGGATCGACATGTCCCGGACAACAAGGTACATGCGACTGAATCACGGTTCACGAGGATAAATGATTGAATCAGCAGCTATGATCCGGAGGAGATGCTTACGTTAGCACTATTGGGGAGAGTTGACACTCACTGCGACGTTATCCAGCCAAGGTGCAACCAGACCGCCGTATCAACCATGGCGATAGATGATGCTTTCGATGTGAAGACAACACATCAAACTGGCCGGTCGTAGCTGCTGCATAAAAATGCATAAGCAGACTTTCGCTCATTAAATATTTTGCTATTTTTTGTGGTTTTATATACTACTCCCTCCGTTCCTAAATATAAGTCTTTGTAGAGATTCCACTATGAATCATGCATTTAGAGTGTAAATTCACTCATTTTGCTCTGTATGTGGTCCATAGTAAAATATTTTTAAAGACTTATATTTAGGAACGACTGAAGAAGAAAAAATTTGAGTAGTATATTTTGCTCGTTAAAGCAGTTCTTTACTTTGGGAATTGCGTGAAAGTGTATTGGAGTAGGAGTTTCGATTGGAGTAGTCCATTTTTGTTGGCAGCATGACATGACAACTGACGAGTGGGGCCACTTTGGGTTGGGTTGAACCATCATCGCACTTCATCTTTTCACTCCCATCGCTCTTTCCCCCATTCCCTCTCCGCCGCCGTGCTTGCCAGGCTCCACTCTCCACCACGCCGCCATGCTCCGGCTCCGACGCGGCCTCCTCTCCCAGATCCTCTCGTCTCCCTCCGCCTCCCCCATCTCCCACCTGAGTAGCCTCATCTCCGCCGCCGCGCCCGCCGTCTCCTCGAACCCTAGCTTCGCAGCGGAGGACTACCTCGTCTTCACCTGCGGCCTCATCCGGGCACAGGCCCTCAAGGCCTCCCGCAAAATCTCCCACCTCAAATCCCCAGATAATTCCGATGTCGTCCTCTCATTCCTCGCCGGCCTGGGTCTCTCCACCATCGACGCCGCCGCCCTTGTCGCCAAGGACCCGCAGTTCCTCTGCGCTAGCATTGAGAGGACCCTGGCGCTCGTTGTCGTCGAGCTCACCGCTCTCGTCTGTTGCACTCTGAGATCGCGCGCCTAGCCTCACTCAGCGGCCGCCAATTCCATAGTAGGCCCATCGTCTCCAGTCTGCAATACTACCTGCACCTCTTCGGCACCTCCCACAACCTCCTCCGAGTGATGAAGTTTTGCAATGTCCTCTCATACAACCTCGAGAGGGTGGTCAAGCCCAATTTTGGCGTTACTGCAAGGGTGCGGGCTAGGTGCTTGTGATATTGCCAAGTTGTGCATCTCAACACCGAGGTTGCTCGACACTAACCCCATGCGTGTCCAGGCGATTGTGGCATGCGCTCAAAACATAGGTGTGCCACGTGGTTCAAGGATGTTCAGGCACGCGATGCGTGCTGTTGCATCTTGCGGAGAGGAGGAGATAGCAACCAGAGTGGAGTACTTGAGGAACACATTCATGTGGATGGATGGTGAGGTAGGCATGGCCATTTCTAAGTTTCCACCGCTGCTGAATAAGTCCAAGGAATCGCTGCAGCACAGGTCTGAGTTCCTCATCTCCGAGGCGGGCTTGGAACCGGTGCACATTGTTCAATGGTTGGTAATACTAGGGCATAGCCTAGAGGGCCGGCTCAGGCCCCGGTACTATGCTGTGAAGTTTCTCAAGGAAAATGGATTGCTCAAGCGCGACTCAAGCTACTATACTGTTTTCAAGGAGTCCGACATGACATTCAAGAAGAAGTTCATACACCCTCATAAGGAAGTTGCACCGCACCTTGAAAAAGACTATGATGCTGCTTGCAAAGGGGAAGTGCTCACTAATTTCAGATTCACATAAGCCAATAACAGGATCTGATGTAACTGTGTGCCGGTTGTCCGCTGATGTATGTCTGTTAGATGCTGGGTTGGTGGTTGTTAACGAGTGATGAAGCTGATAATTTGATCCCTGGATACTAATATGTAATGTCACCAATCAGCAGAGAAGAAACCATGGATTGGTTATGAATTTTTTTCATCCTCATTCATGTTTTAAACACATGCATTTGTACTAAGTAAGTGTGAGATCAGGCCATTCTGAAATGCACCAAAATTTCAGTTTTCAAGTTAGTTGCCTGTGCATTGTGATAATGAGCCAAGGTAAGGTCTCCTTCATTTGTGGGTAATGCATTCCTAATGTTCTATTACTGTTTTTGCAATTCATAGTGGATAATTTGGGATAAATCTGACGCCCTTCCCAAATCTAGGTAAATAGCGGATTTACCTTAATCTATTTTTCAATTATGGTTTGATATAAAAATCATTTTGGTTTGCCCATATACAAACTCATAGAGATCTGTTTTTGCTTTAACTGACAAACTAAAGATAGACTTAACCATTCAATTACGAAGGTGTATGCAAGTGAGTTCTACTTTAATTGGATCAGAGGCAACGATTGGGAGCCATCGGTCATATTGGAAATACCTACTGGGCTGCAGGACGAAATTTACAGGGCTCGCATCTGGTTATCTGCTAAAGAGAGATGCACACTTAACTAAACATCAAACTCTCATATGGAGGAGGTTTGGCATCATTTAGGTTTAAGTAAGTAAACTTAGGTGTGTCTGTCCATTCTTATGCTAGTAATGTTATTGAGAAAATAGAGAAGCACTTGCCGCTCTTTTACCTTGCCGCTAGTAAACTTAGGTGTATTATCCTGCTCTGCATGATGGCCATAAATTATGTGTTTATTGTGGATGGCAACTTAAGATTTTTAGTTCATTATTGTGTGTTGGTCCTATGGGTAATTCTTTGTGCCAAGCACCACCAGAAGGTTCACTAGCAGTTAGGTAGTGTTTCTTCCTTCTATGTCTGAGCTAGCTCTTCTTTAGTTTGGCAAAAACTGAGTGATTAATTTATTGCCTTGGTTGGTGTGATTGTGAATATAGGCACCAAATAGTTGGTATCATGTACATCCATACTCTGAATTCATGGTCTGGATTTGTGCAGAGACTATAGGTTCTTAATTACTTGCCCCTAGTATTCTTTTTTGTATGAAAAGCTGCACATAATCCGCTAGCTTTTGGGAGCAAGTTACTTTCAACTGGAAACATAATATGTACCTGAATTAGTTTCTGCCATCTTGGGTGTTCATCTGGATAAACATATCATTGAAGTTCAGTGATGGATACTAATATTTGATACCTGTGTCTGTATGATTTTCGCATGGGAAAATTAAGGTTTTGAACTATGTTTGATCTGAAAAGACAAAGAATTTCAGTACTTTCTTTGACTTCCAAAGTAACTGGCAAAGCATGCTAGAATTAGTTTAACTTCTAGTTGTCAAGCAGATAAGTTGTAGTTATCATGATCTATAATTTTTTTTGTAACAAAGTAAGCATTACATGTTGTCTGTACTTAAACCTTTCATATGTCCACTTTGTTGGAAATATGCCCTAGAGGCAATAATAAAATGGTTATTATTATATTTCTTTGTTCATGATAATTGTCTGTTATTCATGCTATAGTTGTGTTGTCCGGAAATCGTAATACACGTGTGAATACATAGACCACAACATGTCCCTAGTGAGCCTCTAGTTGACTAGCTCGTTGATCAACAGATAGTCATGGTTTCCTGACTATGGACATTGGATGTCATTGATAACGGGATCATATCATTAGGAGAATGATGTGATGGACAAGACCCAATCCTAAGCGTAGCGCAAAGATCGTGTAGTTCGTTTTGCTAGAGCTTTTCCAAATGTCAAGTATCATTTCCTTAGACCATGAGATTGTGCAACTCCCGGATACCATAGGAGTGCTTTGGGTGTGCCAAACGTCACAGCGTAACTGGGTGACTATAAAGGTACACTACGGGTATCTCCCAAAGTGTCTGTTGGGTTGGCATGAATCGAGACTGGGATTTGTCACTCCGTATGACGGAGAGGTATCTCTGGGCCCACTCGGTAATGCATCATCATAATGAGCTCAATGTGACCAAGTGTCTGGTCAGGGGATCATGCATTAAGGTACGAGTAAAGTGACTTGCCTGTAACGAGATTAAACGAGGTATTGGGATACCAACGATCGAATCTCGGGCAAGTAACATACTGATTGACAAAGGGAATTGTATACGGGGTTACTTGAATCCTCGACATCGTGGTTCATCCGATGAGATCATCGAGGAGCATGTGGGAGCCAACATGGGTATCCAGATCCCGCTGTTGGTTATTGACCGGAGAGGCGTCTCGGTCATGTCTGCATGTCTCCCGAACCCGTAGGGTCTACACACTTAAGGTTTGGTGACACTAGGGTTGTAGAGATATGAGTATGCAATAACCCGAAAGTTGTTCGGAGTCCTGGATGAGATCCTGGACGTCACAAGGAGTTCCGGAATGGTCTGGAGGTAAAGAATTATATATAGGAAGTCAGGTTTCGGCCATCGGGAAAGTTTCGGGGGTCACCGGTATTGTACCGGGACCACCGGAAGGGTCCCGGGGGTCCACCGGGTGGGGCCACCTATCCCGGAGGGCCTCATGGGCTGAAGTGGGAGGGGAACCAGCCCCTGGTGGGCTAGTGCACCCCCTTGGGCCCCCCTGTGCCTAGGGTTGGAAACCGTAGGGGTGGGGGCGCCTCCACTTGGCTTGGGGGGCAAGCCACCCCCTTGGCCGCCACCCCCCTGGAGATTGGATCTCCTAGGGCCAGCGCACCCCCCTAGGGGGCCTATATAAACAGGGGGGAGGGAGGCCAGACTCACCCATGCTCTTGGCGCCTCCCTCTCCCTCTGCTACACCTCTCCCTCTCGCTGAAGCTTGTTGAAGCCCTACCGAGATCACTGCTTCATCCACCACCACGCCGTCGTGCTGCTGGATCTTCATCAACCTCTCCTTCCCCCTTGCTGGATCAAGGAGGAGACGTCTTCCCAACCGTACGTGTGTTGAACACGGAGGTGTTGTCCGTTCAGCACTTGGATAATCGGTGATTTGGATCACGACGAGTACGACTCCCTCAACCCCGTTCTCTTGAACGCTTCCGCTCGCGATCTACAAGGGTATGTAGATGCACTCCTCTCTCTCATTGCTAGATGAACTCATAGATTGATCTTGGTGAAGCGTAGAAATTTTTTATTTTCTGCAACGTTCCCCAACAGTGGCATCATGAGCTAGGTCTATGCGTAGTTCTCTTTGCACGAGTAGAACACAAATTTGTTGTGGGCGTAGATGTTGTCAACTTTCTTGCCACTACTAGTCTTATTTTTCTTCAGCGGTATCGTGGGATGAAACGGCCCGGACCGACCTTACACGTACGCTTACTTGAGACATGTTCCACCGACTGACATGCACTAGTTGCATAAGGTGGCTAGCGGGTGTCTGTCTCTCCCACTTTAGTTGGAGCGGATTTGATGAAAAGGGTCCTTATGAAGGGTAAATAGAAGTTGGCAAATCACGTTGTGTCTTTTACGTAGGTAAGAAAACGTTCTTGCTAGAACCCTATTGCAGCCACGTAGAACATGCAACAACAAATAGAGGACGTCTAACTTGTTTTTGCAGCATATGCCTTGTGATGTGATATGGCCAAAAGTTGTGATGAATGATATATATGTGATGTATGAGATCATGTTCTTGTAATAGGAATCACGACTTGCATGTTGATGAGTATGACAACCGGCAGGAGCCATAGGAGATGTCTTAATTATTGTATGACCTGCGTGTCAATGATTTAATGCCATGTAATTACTTTACTTTATTGCTAAACCGTTAGCCATAGTAGTAGAAGTTATAGTTGGCGAGCAACTTCATGGAGACACGATGATGGAGATCATGGTGTCATGCCGGTGACGAAGATGATCATGGAGCCCCGAAGATGGAGATCAAATGAGCTATATGATATTGGCCATATGATGTCACTATTTGATTGCATGTGATGTTTATCATGTTTTTGCATCTTGTTTACTTAGAACGACGGTAGTAAATAAGATGATCCCTCATAATAATTTCAAGAAAGTGTTCCCCCTAACTGTGCGCCGTTGTGAAAGCTCGTTGTTTAGAAGCACCACATGATGATCAGGTGTGATAGATTCTAACGTTCACATACAACGGGTGTAAGACAGATTTACACATGCATAAACACTTAGGTTAACTTGACGAGCCTAGCATGTACAGACATGGACTCAGAACACAAGAGACTGAAAGGTCGAACATGAGTCGTATGGAAGATACGATCAACATGGAGATCTTCACCGATGATGACTAGTCCATCTCACGTGATGATCGGACACGGCCTAGTCGACTCGCATCATGTATCACTTAGATGACTAGAGGGATGTCTAATCTGAGTGGGAGTTCATTAAATAATTTGATTAGATGAACTTAATTATCATGAACTTAGTCTAAAAACCTTTGCAAAAATGTCTTGTAGATCAAATGGCCAACGCTCATGTCCACCTCAACTTCAACGCGTTCCTAGAGAAAACCAAGCTGAAAGATGATGGCAGCAACTATATGGACTGAGTCCGGAACCTGAGGATCATTCTCATAGCTGCAAAGAAAGATTATGTCTTAGAAGCACCGCTAGGTGAAGTTCCCATCCTAGAGAACCAAGACGTTATGAACACTTGGCAGTCTCGTGCTGATGATTACTCCCTCGTTCAGTGCAGCATGCTTTACAGCTTAGAACCGGGGCTCCAAAAGCGTTTTGAGTAACACGGAGCATATGTGTCACATCCCTAGCTGCTGGTAGTGCTCTAGGCTAGCTTCATGTGTGCATCATTTCTATATTTTCGAAACTTGAACTGAGGAATTTTGGAAGCCTCAAAAACTTAAATAAAAGAGGGGCAAAAACCCTAGAAGTCTCATTCATTGCTCCAAAAATGCCCTTTTAAATGTTTGATGATTTTTGGTAAGGGTTCTGGTCCCAACCAAAATATTGAACATTTTTAAGGAATTATTTTTGGGACTTTGGATTTAATTCATTAGCTATTTGAATTTGAATTATATTCATATAATTAGTATATAATTTCAAATACCCCCGGAAATATTTTATAAGCTTTTGGAAAAGTCCATCTAGCAATATAAAATATTCAGAGGAGCTTTGGCATTGTTTGAATTATTATTTTTAATTCAAAACAGTGGCAAAAGAATTAAATAAAAGGAAAACAGAGAGAAAATAAAATAAAACAGAGCATAACCTACCTGACCTTACCTGGCAGCCCGCTGGCCGGCCCAGCACTGTGCTGGCCCGTGCCAGCCACCTGCTTCCTCCCGCCAGAGCAGGCAGGCAGCTGCCTGTCGGCCGCGCGCGCCGCCGTGCGCCACCTCCTGCCTGGTTGCCTCCCTCCTCGATGCGCCTGGAGACGCCACGACACCCCTGGCCTCTCCCTCACTCTCCCTGGAACCCCCTCGACCTCTCCCATCGCCTCTCCCCTTCCCCGTCCCTCTCGCACACAACCGGCCGAGCGCCACCGTCACTGACCCTCGTCGCCCTCGCGGCCACCGCCACCCCCTCTCCTCCCCGACGTGCTCCTGAGCTCCACAGTACCTCCCTCGACCTCCCCATCGACTCACGCGACCGGAGAAGCCCCGAAGCACCGTCCCGACGCTTTTCCCCTCCTCGGCCACCGAGGACCGCCGCCGTCGATTCGCCGCCTCCGCCGCCTCCCCGAGCTCCCCGAGGCCACCATCGCAACCCCCGTGAGCTCCTCCATCGTTTCCCCCTCCCTGCTTAGTCGCGCTCGCCCTCTAGCTGTCGTCTCCACCATGGCCGAACCTTCGCCGCCGCCGCACTCGTCGCCGGTGATGCTCCGGTGACCATTTGGTCCCGGGCATGCGCCCAACGCGCTCCCCGCATCGCGTAGAGCCTCTGTGGCACTTCGCCACGCTTGTTTCCGCCCCGCAGCCCCATCCCCACTTGCACCCGAGCTTCGGCCGCCGCCGAGCTCGTCGCCGGCACCACTCCGGCCACTTCCCGGCCGCGCCACCACCACAGTTGGATGCGGACGAGCGTCCGCATCCCGAAGCTGTGCTCCGCGCGCCAAACCGAGCCCTGTGGGCAAAACCCGAGGCTCGCCACCGCGGCTGGCCTCGCCAGCGTCAAGCCGCCGGTGGGTTTGACGCACGTTGACCACGGCGGGACCCTCCCCTGTGTCCATGACATGTGGGGCCGGCCTGTTAATTAGGTTAGGATTAGTGTTAACAAAAAAATTAGTTAGACTAATTACACTGACATGCGGGCCCCGCCCGGCTAACCAAGTTAGTTAGGGTTAATTTTAATTAGTTTAGTTAGTCCAGACACTGACATGCAGGGCCCACAGGTCAGTTTGACCTGGACGGCGCCCGTTGACCTGCTGACGTCATGCCAACGTCATGATGACGCAATAATTCCTTTCTGGAATTTAAATAATTCTTAAATGATTTATTAATTCCAGAAAATTGTATAAACTTCTAAAATTCATAGAAATTCAACCGTAACTCCAAATTAAATAAATTATATATGAAAAATTATCAGAAAAATTCAAGGAATCCATCTGTACCATTTTCATGCATGTTAGAACAACTTATAGGTGCTGTTTAGCACAAATCAATTAAATGGCATTTGAATAATCACATATGGAGTTTGAATTTGAATCTTGTATTCAAACCAACTTCATTTAATCTGTTGCTAGTTGCATTAGCCCAAAACACATTCATTTTGCCATGTCATGGTCATGCATCATATTGTGCATTGCATTGATTGTGTTCCCTTCTGTGTTGCCGGTATTTGTCCCCTCTCGATAGACGTGATACCGATGATGCGGTCATTGACACTGATGAAGACTCAATGCTATCTTCAGAAGTGCCAGGCAAGCAAAACCCCCTTGTTCATTCCGATAAAATCCCACTCTCTCGCTCCTGCTCTCTTTTACTGCATTAGGACAACACCGACATATTTAATACTTGCTGCGGTAGCTGAACCCTTTATCCTTTGCATGACCTGTCATTGCCACAGTAAATAGATGAAACCCACTAGCATGAGTAGGAGTTGTTTGAGCCCTGTTGTGCCTACTCATTCATGCTTGTTTGTCATGCCTGCTGCTGCTTAGAGTTGAGTCAGGTCTGATTCATCGGGGATGAATCAGAGGCGTGTGAACATGTCCTACTGTGTGTGAGCTAAGTGGTGAACACAATTTGGTAAAGGTAGCGGTGAGAGGCCATGTAGGAGTACATGGTGGGTTGTCTCATTGCAGCCGTCCTCAGGAACTGAGTTCTGTGTTTGTGATCCATGATCCAGCTACTACCATACATTGGGCCCTGAAATATGACCCCGCTCGACTTCTTATTCACCCTAGTCCTCTGTCCAGGAGTTGCAAGTAGTTTCTGGTGTTTGTAGCTTACTGGAGGCCGTGGACAGCGCTGACCGTAGGGGTGGGCTGTGATGCGGTAGGTACGTGGCACGGTGTACCGGATGCCCATTTGGTATCTCGGGAACCCTGTTCACATCGTTTGGGGCTGTGAGCGAAACTCCGGCCGGATCTCCTCATGGATGGAACCCGAATAGGCGATAAACCTGGACTAGAGACTTGAGTGTTTAGGTAGGTCGTGGTCTACACCCACGTCGGCTTTCGCTTGAAGTCTGCCGAGCACATGTCGTGTGCAGACGCTAAGTGGTGGAAACATGTATGAAGAAGTACACCCCTGCAGGGTTAACATCATCTATTCGAATAGCCGTGTCCGCGGTAAAGGACTTCTGGGTTCCTTATATCAGTTCATAGACAAGTGAAAGTGGATACCCTAAAATACGCAAGATAAGCGTGAGTGCTATGGATGGCGTTCTCGTAGGGAGACGGGAGCGGATCCATAGTGGTGTATTGATATGGTGAATATGTGGACTCGTGTGCGCCACCTCAAAAGAGTCGCTTGCAGTCGTAGGTTAGGATAGCCACCGAGTCAAAGTTGGCTTGCTGCAGTTAAACCCCACCATCCCTTTGTTGATAATGATGCATATGTAGTTAGTTCTGATGTAAGTCTTGCTGGGTACATTTGTACTCACGTTTGCCTATTTTATGTTTTGCAGAGAGACTTCAGTCTCACTAGTAGTTCCACGTGGACTTCGACGTTTAGCTTGTTACCTCAGCTACGATCTTGTGCCCTCGGCAGGATCTGATAGATAGTCAGGCTTCTCAGCCTTTTTCATTTATAGATGTCTGTACTCAGACATGATAGCTTCCGCTTGTGCTCTGACTTGTATGCTCTGATTGTTGGGTCATGAGACCCATGTTTGTAATACCTCGCTCCTCGGAGCCTATTGAATAAATTACTTGAGTCGTAGAGTCATGTTGTGATGCCATGTTGTATTTGCACATATCGAGCATATTGTGTGTATGCTATTGAAATGCTTGGTATGTGTGGGATCTGACCATCTAGTTGTTTATCTTTAGTAGCCTCTCTTACCGGGAAATGTCTCCTAGTGTTTCCACCAAGCCATGGTAGCTTGCTACTGGTCCGGAACACTTAGGCTGGCCGGCATGTGTCCTTCTTCGTTCCTGTGTCTGTCCCTTCGGGGAAATGTCACGCGATGAATACCGGAGTCCTGTTAGCCCGCTACAGCCCGGTTCACCGGAGTCCTGCTAGCCCAGTGCTACAGCCTGGATTCACTCGCTGATGACCGACACGTTCGATGCTGGGTCATGGATGCCTGTCCCTGTAAGTTTGTGCCACTTTGGGTTTACGACTAGCCATGTCAGCCCGGGCTCCTTATCATATGGATGCTAGCGACACTGTCATATACGTGTGCCAAAAGGCGCAAACGGTCCCGGGTAAAGGTAAGGCGACACCCGTGGGAATACCATGCGTGAGGCCGCAAAGTGATATGAAGTGTTACATGCTAGATCTATGTGGCATTGAGTCGGGGTCCTGACAATATGAGATGTTCGAAGAGCTGAAAATGGTTTTCCAAGCTCATGCCCGGGTCGAGAGATATGAAGTCTCCAACAACTTCTTCAGTTGTAAGATGGAGGAATATAGTTCTGTCAGTGAGCACATACTCAAAATGTTTGGGTTGCACAACTGCTTGACTCAGCTAGGAGTTAATCTCCCGGATGACGCGGTTATTGACAGAATCCTTCAGTCGCTTCCACCGAGCTACAAGAGCTTTGTGATGAACTTCAATATGCAGGGGATGGAAAAGACCATTCCTGAAGTATATTCAATGCTGAAATCAGCAGAGGTAGAGATCAAAAAGGAACATCAAGTGTTGATGGTGAATAAAACCACTAAGTTCAAGAAAGGCAAGGGTAAGAAGAACTTCAAGAAGGACGGCAAGGGAGTTGCCGCGCCCAGTAAGCCAGTTGCCGGGAAGAAGCCAAAGAATGGACCCAAGCCTGAGACTGAGTGCTTTTATTGCAAGGGAAGCGGACACTGGAAGCGGAACTGCACCGAGTAATTAGCGGACAAGAAGGCCGACAACACCAAAGGTATATATGATATACATGTAATTGATGTGTACCTTACCAGTACTCATAGTAGCTCCTGGGTATTTGATACCGGTGCGGTTGCTTATATTTGTAACTCAAAGCAGCAGCTGCGGAATAAGCGGAGACTGGCGAAGGACGAGGTGACGATGCGCGTCGGGAATGGTTCCAAGGTCGATGTGATCGCCGTCGGCACGCTACCTCTACATTTACCTACGGGATTAGTTTTAAACCTCAATAATTGTTATTTAGTGCCAGCTTTGAGCATGAACATTGTATCTGGATCTCGTTTAATATGAGATGGCTACTCATTTAAATCTGAGAATAATGGTTGTTCTATTTATATGAGAGATATGTTTTATGGTCATGCCCCGATGGTCAATGGTTTATTCTTAATGAATCTCGATGTTACACATATTCATAGTGTGAATACCAAAAGATGTAAAGTTGATAACGATAGTCCCACATACCTGTGGCACTGCCGCCTTGGTCACATTGGTGTCAAGCGCATGAAGAAGCTCCATGCTGATGGACTTTTAGAGTCTCTTGATTATGAATCATTTGACACATGCGAACCATGCCTCATGGCCAAAATGACCAAGACTCCGTTCTCCAGAACAATGGAGCGAGCAACCAACTTATTGGAAATCATACATACTGATGTGTGCGGTCCAATGAGCGTTGAGGCTCGTGGAGGATATCGTTATGTTCTCACTCTCACTGACAACTTGAGTAGATATTGGTATGTCTACTTGATGAAACACAAGTCTGAGACCTTTGAAAAGTTCAAGGAATTTCAGAATGAGGTAGAGAATCAACGTGACCGAAAAAAATAAAGTTCTTACGATCAGATCGTGGAGGAGAATATTTAAGTCACGAATTTGGTACGCACTTAAGGAACTGTGGAATCGTTTCACAACTCACGCCGCCTGGAACACCTCAGGGTAACGGTGTGTCCGAACATCGTAATCACACTTTATTGGATATGGTGCGATCTATGATGTCTCTTACCGATTTACCGCTATCTTTTTGGGATACTCTCTAGAGACAGCTACATTCACTTTAAATAGGGCACCGTCTAAATCCGTTGAGACGACGCCGTATGAATTATGGTTTGGGAAGAAACCTAAGCTGTCGTTTCTAAAAGTTTGGGGATGCGATGCTTATGTCAAGAAACTTCAACCTGAAAAGCTCGAACCCAAGTCGGAAAAATGCGTCTTCATAGGATACCCTAAGGAAACCATTGGGTATACCTTCTACCTAAGATCCGAAGGTAAGATCTTTGTTGCGAAGAACGGGTCCTTTCTAGGGAAAGAGTTTCTATCGAGAGAAGTAAGTGGGAGGAAAGTGGAACTTAATGAAGTACAACCTCTTGAACCGGTAAGTAGCACAGCTCAGGAAGATGTTCCTGTGGTGCCAGCACCAACTGAAGAGGAAGTTAACGATGATGATAAAGGTACTTCGGATCAAGTTACTACTGAACTTCGTAGGTCTACAAGGACACGTTCCACACCAGAGTGGTATGGCAACCTTGTCCTAGAAATCATGTTGTTAGACAACGGTGAACCTGCGAACTATGAAGAAGCAATGGCGGGCCCAGATTCCAACAAATGGCTTGAAGCCATGCAATCCGAGATAGAATCCATGTATGAAAACAAAGTATTGACTTTGACAGACTTTCCCAATGATCGGCGAGCGATAGAAAATAAATGGATCTTTGAGAAGAAGATGGTCCCAGATGGTAATGTTACCATCTATAAAGCTCGACTTGTCGCTAAGGGTTATCGACAAGTTCAAGGGGTTGACTATGATGATACTTTCTCTCCTGTAGCGAAGCTAAAGTCCGTCCGAATCATGTTAGCAATTGCCGCATACTATGATTATGAGATATGGCAAATGGACGTCAAAACAGCATTCCTTAACGGCTATCTTAAGGAAGAACTATATATGATGCAGCCGGAAGGTTTTGTCGATCCCGAGAATGCTAACAAGGTATGCAAGCTCCAGCGAACCATTTATGGGCTGGTGCAAGCATCTCAGAGTTGGAACATTCGCTTTGATGAGATGATCAAAGCGTTTGGGTTTATACAGACTTATGGAGAAGCCTGCGTTTACAACAAAGTGAGTGGGAGCTCTGTAGCATTTCTCATATTATATGTAGAAGACATACTTTTGATGGGAAATGATATAGAACTTTTGGACAGCA
Organism: Triticum aestivum; assembly: GCF_018294505.1. NCBI lineage: Eukaryota > Viridiplantae > Streptophyta > Magnoliopsida > Poales > Poaceae > Triticum > Triticum aestivum. The sequence continues at coordinate 718,029,594 of NC_057798.1, read as the reverse complement.
TTAAGGCCTACTTGAATAAGTGTTTTTCAATGAAGGACCTTGGAGAAGCTGCTTACATATTAGGGATCAAGATCTATAGGAATAGACCAAGACGCCTCATAGGTCTTTCACAAAGCACATACCTTGATAAGATATTGAAGAAGTTAAATATGGATCAGTCCAAGAAAGGGTTCTTGCTTGTATTGCAAGGTGTGAGATTGAGCTCGGCTCAATGCCCGACCACGGCAGAAGATATAAAAGAGATGAGCGTCATCCCCTATGCCTCAACCATAGGGTCTATTATGTATTCCATGCTATGTACCAGACCTGATGGAAGCCTTGCCGTAAGTTTGGTAGGAAAGTACCAAAGTAATCCCGGCAAGGAATACTGGACAGCGGTCAAGAATATCCTGAAGTACCTGAAGAGGACTAAGGATATGTTTCTCGTATTTGGAGGTGACAAAGAGCTCGTCGTAAAGGGTTACGTCAATGCTAGCTTCGACACAGATCTAGATGACTCTAAGTCACAAACCGGACACGTGTATATTTTGAATGGTGGGGCAGTAAGCTGGTGCAGTTGCAAGCAAAGCACCGTGGCGGGATCTACATGTGAAGCAGAATACATGGCAGCCTCGGAGGCAGCGCATGAAGCAATCTGGGTGAAGGAGTTCATCACCGACCTAGGAGTCATTCCCAATGCGTCGGGGCCGATCGCACTCTTCTGTGACAACACTGGAGCTATTGCACTTGCCAAGGAGCCCAAGTTTCACAAGAAGACCAGGCACATCAAGCGTCGCTTCAACTCCATTCGTGAAAATGTTCAAGATGGAGACATAGATATTTGTAAAGTACATACGGACCTGAATGTAGCAGATCCGTTGACTAAACCTCTCCCTAGAGCAAAACATGATGAACACCAGAACTCTATGGGTGTTCGATTCATCACAATGTAACTAGACTATTGACTCTAGTGCAAGTGGGAGACTGTTGGAAATATGCCCTAGAGGCAATAAAAAAATGGTTATTATTATATTTCTTTGTTCATGATAATTGTCTGTTATTCATGCTATAATTGTGTTGTCCGGAAATCGTAATACACGTGTGAATACATAGACCACAACATGTCCCTAGTGAGCCTCTAGTTGACTAGCTCGTTGATCAACAGATAGTCATGGTTTCCTGACTATGGACATTGGATATCATTGATAATGGGATCACATCATTAGGAGCATGATGTGATGGACAAGACCCAATCCTAAGCGTAGCACAAAGATTGTGTAGTTCGTTTTGCTAGAGCTTTTCCAAATGTCAAGTATCATTTCCTTAGACCATGAGATTGTGCAACTCCCGAATACAGTAGGAGTGCTTTGGGTGTGCCAAACGTCACAACGTAACTGGGTGACTATAAAGGTACACTACGGGTATCTCCGAAAGTGTCTGTTGGGTTGGCACGAATCGAGACTGGGATTTGTCACTCCGTATGACGGAGAGGTATCTCTGGGCCCACTTGGTAATGCGTCATCATAATGAGCTCAATGTGACCAAGTGTCTGGTCACGGGATCATGCATTATGGTACGAGTAAAGTGACTTGCCGATAACGAGATTAAATGAGGTATTGGGATACCGATGATCGAATCTCGGGCAAGTAATGTACCGATTGACAAAGGGAATTTTATACGGGGTTACTTGAATCCTCGACATCGTGGTTCATCCGATGAGATCATCGAGGAGCATGTGGGAGCCAACATGGGTATCCAGATCCCGCTGTTGGTATTGACCGGAGAGGCATCTCGGTCATGTCTGCATGTCTCCCGAACCCGTAGGGTCTACACACTTAAGGTTCGGTGACGCTAGGGTTGTAGAGATATGAGTATGCAGTAACCTGAAAGTTGTTTGGAGTCCCGGATGAAATCCCGGACGTCACGAGTAGTTCCAGAATGGTCCGGAGGTAAAGAATTATATATAGGAAGTTAGGTTTCGGCCATCGGGAAAGTTTCGGGGATCACCGGTATTGTACCGGGACCACCGAAAGGGTCCCGGGGGTCCACCGGGTGGGGCCACCTATTCCGGAGGGCCCCATGGGCTGAAGTGGGAGGGGAACTAGCCCTTGGTGGGCTGGTGCGCCCCCCTTGGGCCCCCCTGCGCCTAGGGTTGGAAACCGTAGGGGTGGGGGCGCCTCCACTTGGCTTGGGGGGCAAGCCACCCCCTTGGCCGCCGCCCCCCTGGAGATTGGATCTCCTAGGGCCCCCCCTAGGTGGCCTATATAAAGAGGGGTGAGGGAGGGCAGCTGCACGCATGCTCTTGGCGCCTCCCTCTCCCTCTGCTACACCTCTCCCTCTCGCTGAAGCTTGGCGAAGCCCTGCCGAGATCACTGCTGCATCCACCACCATGCCGTCATGCTGCTGGATCTTCATCAACCTCTCCTTCCCCTTGCTGGATCAAGAAGGAGGAGACGTCTTCCCAACCGTACGTGTGTTGAACGTGGAGGTGCTGTTCGTTCAGCACTTGGATCATCGGTGATATGAATCACGATGAGTATGACTCCCTCAACCCCGTTCTCTTGAACGCTTCCGCTCGCGATCTACAAGGGTATGTAGATGCACTCCTCTCTCTCTCGTTGCTAGATGAACTCATAGATTGATCTTCATGAAGGGTAGAAATTTTTTATTTTCTGCAACGTTCCCCAACACACTTATCTGCATATTAAGTGTTTTCTACATGTCATTTTGTTGTGTTAATGCTCTGCTTATTTTACTTGTTGATGCAGGGTTATGGAAAGGCTCCTGGGTGTAAGAATTACTTTTGTTGGAGGTGGACGTTTAAGGTGCATTATTGTTCAACTGTTGAATTATTTGTTATTTTCAGTAATTCACAAACCTGTTGAGGTTTTCACAGTGATTTTTCTTCTTAGGTTTCATCAAGATTTTGTTGCCTTGTTGGGAATGATAAGTGGATATTTTGTGGTGGTCCATGCAGTAAATCTGTGTGATGCATCATACACTTGAGTGTTTATATGTTTCATCAAGTTTGTCTGACCTATGATGATATTGGAGGCCAACTGTGCATTGACTTGTCCTGCCCAGTGAAATGATAAACCCATTCCCGTTATAAGTTGTAATTGTTGTGATCGCTAGGAGAGGCCTCTTGTGTTTCGCTCTATTTCAGAGTCTAGCCATGTTGCCTCTTGGTATCATTACTTTTCTTTCTTTATCAGGATTGTATTAGAGTGTGGCCCTGTTGCTTCTTGGTATCATTACTAGCAAGTGGCATGTGTCATTCTTAACCGTGCTTTTTACAGACAAAACTACCCTCGGATATACAAGGCAATATAATGGATCTTAAGCAAGCAATCTCTCTTTCGTAATTTATTTATCTATACTCCATAGAGATAACTGTTATAATTCCTGGGCTTAATTCAGAGTGGTGCTCTATCTACTGTTGGCACCTTGCCTTCATTGTAGTAACTACCATATACTAGATAGATACACTACTAGGAAAAGGGCTATAGATGATATGGCCACTAATGGCGCACCAGACATGTGGTGCGCCACTACTATATAGCAGTGGCGCACCATGTGTTGGTGCGCCATTAGTGTGATAGACACTAATGGCGCACCAGACACACGGTGCGCCACTAGTAACAAATTTTTTTCCCAAAAATACTAATGGCGCACCAGGTCACAGTGCGCCATTACTAGTTAAACTAGTAATGGTGCACCAGCCACAGAGTGCGTCACTAATATAATTTTTTTTCAAAACTACTAATGGCGCACGAGGGAAGAGTGCGCCATTACTAGTTTTAACTAGTAATGGCGCACCAGCCACACAGTGCGCCACTACTATATTTTATTTTTTTATTTTTTTGCAAAACTACTAATGGCGCACCACATGCTGGTGCGCCATTAGTAACCAGGGTTACTAATGGCACATTTGTAGGTGGTGCGCCATTAGTAACCTGGGACCAGCTAGATATTTTGGACAGCCACACCTACCCACTCACTTTCCCCACTTCATTCTCTCCACCTCCTCCTACAAGCTTGTCTCCACTGCCTCCTCCTCCTCACCTCATTTGCACCATAGATTCATCCAAATTAAGTGGTCAAATTACCTTTTTTTGACAGGTAAGTAAGGGGAAAGCTATCTTTATGTTGTAGATCTACTTTTTTTCTCCCCCCAACAACGTGCACATGCACTTTTTATGGCCTAGCTAGATGTATGCATGTTTGTGGTGTTGCATATGTTTGTGGTGTTGCATATATGTTTGTGTTTGCAAGTATCGGTATTTGAAATGTGATAGTTGCCAATATTTTGCCGGAATGTTGATTCATTTCCGTCTCGGCAAGAATTTTGGCACTATGCATTCTTTTTGGTCCTATTTTTAGGCAAAGTCATGCCAAAAATTTTCTTGGTTCTAAAATATCGTTTTGCTCAACCCTGCAGGCGACCATGGTCCGCACGATGACCGAAGGCATCATGAATAGGTTTTTGAGCTCCACGAAGGCCGAGATGCTTCAAAAGAACTAGATGGAGATAAGATGTCCGTGTCGAAGATGCAAGCTGAAGAGCCTTATTGCGGACCCGGATTCCGGGCAGGTGCGGGACCACCTGCTCTTGCATGGTTTCATGGATGGCTATCGGTGGCAAGGTGATGAAGATGACTATGAAGTCGTCCATAGGGGTCGGGCAAGAAATGAGGAAGGGCAGGAAGACAACCACCGCGGCTCGGGCGGTGAGAAGACGAAGAATCTCCAGGACATGATCATGACGGTGATGTTGTACACATTCATCATGTAGAAGATGCATGACATGATGATGAGGAAGATCAAGACGAAGGGCATGATCATGAAGATGAAGATGCCGGAGCAGACGACGATGGACCATCGATGGGCTGGGTGCAGGACCCTCATATTCAAGAGCTGCTTCTCAAGCAGACAGATAAAGCAAGAGCTTCCGCCCGAGAGAAAGCCAAGATGGATCAACTGGAGATAGATGCGGTTACTCCATTGTATTAAGGATGCAGGCCCAAGGATACCCGCCTGAAAGTAACGCTCATGGCTCTGGAGGTGAAGGTAAAACACAAAATTACCGATGCATGCTTCGACGAGAACATGTCATTCTGGCTCGAACGTCTTCCCAAGGGGAACAAATGCCCGACCAGTTTCGAGGAGGTGAAGAAAATCGTGTGTCCTCAAGATTTACCGCATGTGAAATACCATGTGCGCATGAACAATTGCATCATTTATCGGGATGAGCACGTGGACTCTACCATATGTCCGGTGTGCGGCGTCACTCGATACAAGAAGAGGAAGAAAGCTCCTCGAAAAGTGGTGTGGTACTTTCCAATCACTCCTCATCTGCAGCGGTATTTCGCGGACCCTAAGGTAGCAAAGCTCCTGCGTTGGCACGCGGATAGGGAGGAGAAGAAGCGAGAAGATGACGCAAATGATCTAGAGATAAATAAAAAAAGACAAGATGCTGAGTCACCCTAAGGATGGGAGCCAGTGGCAAGCGTTGAACTTCGAACACCCAGAATTTGGGACGGATGCAAGGAACATCATGCTGGGCACGAGCACCGATGGAGTTAATCCGTTTGGCAGCCGGAGAAGCACACATAGCACCTGGCCTGTGTTTGTGTGGATGTACAACCTTCCCCCCTGGTTGTGGATGAAGAGGAAATACATTCACATGAGTATGCTAATTGAAGGGCCGAAACAACCAGGGAATGACATCAATCTGTATCTGGGGCTGCTAAAAGAGGAGCTAGACACGCTGTGGAAAATGCCAGCCAATACGTGGGACACCGCAGAGAAAGAATATTTCCCTATGAGAGTCGCACTGCTCACGACGGTGCATGACTATCTCGGTTACGGATATGTCGCGGGGCAGGTGGTCCACGGATTTTCTGGATGCGTCGGGTGCATGGATGACACAACATATCGCCAGCTAGATAGAGATCCCGGGTCTTCGAAAACCGTGTTCATGGGACATCGAATATGGCTTCGCGATGATGACCCGTGGAGAAAACGCAAGGATCTGTTCGATGGTGAAACCGAACCCCGAAAACGCCCGCGTACGAGGAGCGGCCAGGAAATAGACGAGCTGTTGAAAAATTGGAAAGATTGCCCACTGCCGGGAAAGAAGCAAAAGGCGCAGAGCCACTGCTGAAGGTATGGAAAAGAAGGTATGTTTTCTGGGACTTGCCTTACTGGAAGATCCACCGTGTGCCTCACAGCCTTGATGTCATGCATATCACGAAGAACGTGTGCGAGAGTCTTCTTGGTACCCTGCTCAACATGCCAGAGAGGACCAAAGTTGGGCCGAAAGCAAGGGCAGACTTGAAATCAATGGGCATCAGGGAGGAGCTTCATGCTAATGATGATGATGATGAGGTGAAGCAGGACACGGAAAGTCGTCACAAAGGCAAGAAGGCCAAAAAGACTTCCTTATGGTTACGAGGGGAAGATAAGCAGATACCTAGGCTCAGCGAAGCAGAAGTTCAGCGGGATGAAGTCTCACGACTGTCACGTGTTGATGACGCAGATACTTCCAGTTGCAATCCGTGGGATCATGGACGCGCACGTCCGTGAAATGCTATTTGGCCTATGCAACTATTTTGACGTCATCTCTCGGAAGTCGGTTGGCGTGAGGCAACTCAGAAGGCTACAGGAAGAGATCGTGGTGATACTATGCGAGCTTGAGATGTACTTCCCGCCCGCATTCTTCGAGGTTATGGTGCATCTGCTGGTCCATATCATGGAGGATATCATCCAACTCGGGCCGACGTTCCTGCACAGCATGATGCCGTTTAAAGGATGAATGGTGTCATCAAAGGATACGTTCGCAACATGTCACGTCCAGAGGGAAGCATGGCCAAGGGCTTTCTGACCGAAGAGTGCAGCTCCTACTGCATGAATTATCTAGGCATCGAGAACCCCGT
>NC_057798.1:717973415-718022401 GCF_018294505.1 Triticum aestivum | reverse complement strand
TTTTCCAATTCACAAATGAATGCCACTCAAAATTCAAAAAAAAAACAAATTTGATTATATTTTCAAATAACAAATTTGATGATATTTTTTAAAAAATTATTACTGTTTCATATTCGTATTCATTTTCTAAAAAATTATTAGATGCAACAAAAAAATTGATTATGGCGCACCGCTGGGTGGTGCGCCATTGCTGTGCAAGAAAAAGTTACTAATGGCGTACCGTCGGGTGGTGCGCCACTGCTATCTAAAAAAAGATTTCTAATGGTGCACCACTCGGGGGTCCGCCATTGCTATCAAAAAAACATACTAATGGCGCACCGCTGCGGGGTGCGCCATTAGTAATCCTCCCCCCTAGCTAATTCGTCCATCTCCCTCGCCAGATCCCTTCGTCCCTCTCCCTCGCCAGATCCACCCGCTGCCCCGACCCATGATGCCGGCGCCTCGACCCCCGCCGCCCCCGCGCCCCCACCACTGCAGCTCCCCTGCACCGCCGTCCCCGCGCCCTCGCGCCCCCACCACTGCATTCGCTGCACCGCCGACAACCGCACGGGGTGCAGGATGACGACCACCGCTAACCCACGAAGCACGTGGCCGCCGGCCTCCCCACGACCAACCGAGGCGCCCAGGAGGACCGCCGCCGTCTTCCTCTTCGACTACGAGGACCCGAACAAGGTCGGACGCCCTCGAGCCATCCCTTCGACGCCGCCGCTGCCGCCGACCCCGACCCCTCCGGCGACCGGTCACGCCCGCCCAGGTACCTCTCCTCCTTCCTCCTTCCTCCCTCTCCACCCTTCCTCCCCATTCACTGCCTCCCTCCCCTCGACCGTGGTACAGGTCATCGGCGTACTGCGCCGGCGTGTAGCTGAATGTTGTAGGTTAAGTCAACACCTAGAAATGATGTAGTTTGATCTGTTCGTTGACTTGATCTTATCTCCTCTCATCTGTCATCTCTTCTTTCACTGGCCCCGTCTCGTCTCGTCCCTGCAGGTAGAGCGGCCAAAGGAGCATACCAACATCCCTCTTTACCTTCCACCCAACACCAACATGGTGAGTTTCCCCTCTCCCCCATCTACCCCCCATATCTGAACATCAACTGCAGTTTGTACATTTTGGTTATACTTTGTTTCAGTTTGTACACATATCCTTTTGGTTAAACTCCTATCTTAGATGCCATGGCTGAAACTAGAGCAAACTGTGTGTGTGCATCACATTTTGGTTCAGTTTTGGATGACTAAGACTAGGTAGAGCATACTATTTGTGTGTGTATCCATTGTATCATGATGAATTGACTTGTGCTAAAATTAGAAAGGAGAAATGGTACACAGACATGTTAGTCTATTTAACCACCTTCTCAGATCAACTTGACACAATACTATTTTGATGGGTTTTAGTAATTGTGGTTATATACTCTATAAATTTATTCATCAACATGATTTCTTTATTTTCTGTGTCATACATTTTACATATCTTTAGTCATAAAAAATCAAATAGGGGCAAGACTGTTATAGAAAAATTACTTGGAAGCATATTGTGATTTACTTCTTTATAGAGTATTTTGTAATGCAATTATCTTAATAATCTCCTGTGTTTGTCTGATGCTGACCATCCGAGAATATGTGTAACTATTTTCACTCTGTCCTGAAGGTTTTTGACTACAGAATCTGTGGTGACCCACACTCTGTTGGTTCACACTCATTGAGTTCGCTCGTGAAGGTATTATATGTTCACATGGTACATTTATGTTTTTCAGCAGTTAATTGATGGTTTGGTACATAATACATTTCATGCACAGGGTGCTAGAGCTGCACTTAACTTGCTAAGCTTGCTTGTCCTATGTTTTCTGTCAGGGTATTGTTCAGGAAGCTTGCTTGAGTTTGTGTCCTTTAATTTGTAAATCTGCAGTTCTAGCCACTGTTTGTAGTTCTAGCCACTCCTTGTTGCTAGTTCCTTAAGGAGTTCTGCACAAAATTAGCTCAACAAGTTGCATCTGGCTTTTACAAAGTTGTTTTGGCTTACGAGGATAAGTTTTTGTATATACTGTCATAAAGTTCAGCAAGAACAGGGCATCAACAGTGCTACTCTAGTATCTAGTTGGGGAGGGACAAATGGACAGGGCATCACTGTAGCAGTACTGCACAACAAACTATTAGTCTTAGGATTAACACTCCTCATATGAGATGAGAGGATTATTTTTAAGTGGCTTCTTGTAGTTTTGAAAATTCAGTTTATTCGGTTACTGAAAATTCAGTTAATTCAGTTAGGCACACAAATTTTAGAACTTTTGTGTGCCCTAGTACTTGGTGTTTGTAGAAAACCAGGAGTGTCAATGTGACTAGAATTCACTTGTTCTTATATGGGTGAAACTTCACTTGTTTTTAGGCTAGTGCAGGGTGTTGCTTTATTCTGTCATCATTTGTAACTATGTCACAAATACATTGTTCCTTCTTCTGTATTTGACAAGTAATGACTGTTGATAAGCTGAGGCATGGATTAAGCTGTTTCTTTGCTGTAACATATTGTATATCACTCCACAATGAAATACAGTACATATTGATGTGCTTTGTAAAACTTGTTCATGTACTGAACTACTAATGCCTTGTGATGCTCTAAATTACTTGTGATGCCTCTGTATTACTTGTGATCACATTGAGAAAGACTTGTAAAGATGATGATCCTCTTTTACAGAAAACAATTTTTGTAAACACGTCAGTAACTTTGCTAGTTTGCTGGGTTTTGTCTCCGACCATCGTGTCGTGATGATTTTGCAGGTACCCCGAGAGGCCCTTGAGTTTGCTGGAATGTCGATTAATTTCCGTTCCGGCAAATTCGGGTACTCCATATGTCCTATTTTCAGCAAAGGTCATGCTGAAATTTTCCGTGAATTTTAGCATGACTTTGCTAAAAATAGGACATATGGGGTACTTGTGACTAATGCATGGTCCGGGGTCTTAGTATTTAATTAAGTAGGATCAATTGCCCCTTTATTCTTGCTGCATTAAACCATCGGTGGCAGTAGAGCCAAGTGATTAGGCCCAACTTAGAATTCTCCTTCCCAGCTTAGCTTTTAAGGTGCCTCGGCGTTGACAAACCCTAAATCATAAAACCTTGGCTTTTAGGGTGCCTCGGTATCGATAAGAACCTAAATGATGAAAGCTTAGGCTTTTAGGGTGCCTCGGCATTGACAAACCCTAAATGATAAAAGCTTAGCTTTTAGGATGCCTCGGTGTCGACAAACCCTAAATGATGAGACCATGATCTTGTTCCTTGACAATAACCAACTTTTTGACCAAACTTTTTTCCTATTTAGAGCGAAACATGGCCCACAACGATGAGGCTGCCGGTTCGGACGGCAAGCAATTCTGGGAGCTGTCCCAGGAGATGGAGGAAGAACCTCACCGCAATGAGGACCCCGTGGAAGACACCGATCCTGACTACACAACCCCCAGTGCCGTCGGGGGTGACACCACTGATGGTGCCGCTGAGGATGCCACCACTGATGATGGCGGCGCACACACAAATGGCAGCCAACCAAAGAGGCAACGGAAGGACCAGCGCCCGAACATGCTCGGCAACGTCAAGGAGGAATTTACTGAAGTGAACTCCGACGGGCATCCAACGGCGCCCAAAGAATTAGTCAAGGGGTACTCGGTTCAGCTCGGGTGCATTCTCCGGAGCACCGTCTCGATCAACACCGAGAACCTAAGGCATAAGGACCGAGGGAATTTGCACAGCCACCTCTTCACGAAGCTACACGAACGATACAAGTTCCCCGCTGACTTTGCAAACACACACCTCTCAGGGGATAAAGTGAACAGTGCTGCCCTCACGAGGATGAGCACGGCCTTGTCTACTTGGAGAAGCGCGGTGAAGGGAATGATTGACAAAGGTGATAGTTATGAGAAGATCAAGGCGAAAAATCATTCGATCAGCGAAGATGACTACAAGACGTTCAAGATCAAGTGCGAGAGCAGTGCAACCTTCGAATGAGGGAAAGAAATGCGGCAGTTGAACTTAGGGGTCCACCAACTCGGTCTCGGTGGTTACAGACTGGTGGAGACTATATGGGACAAGGAGGATGCGAAGCGTGCCGAGCAAGGCCTACCATCCCGCTTCGAGAAATACCATGACAATCAGACCAGGAACTTTGTCAGGGCCCGGTACAAGGAGGACCCGGTAACAAAGGAGCTTACCACGGATCCAAAGACCAAGGCGCTTGAGCTTGTTCTGGTAAGGAATACACCCCCGCGTAATTAGCTCCATATGGTTGCATTCTAATTAATGAAGCCAAATTTCTAAATGGTTCACATTCCTTCCATAGGATACTGAAAGCAGTAGCGCGGGGTCGTCTCAGAGCTCCCCTGCTTTGGACAACACTCTAAATAGGGCGTTAAACGTAATGAAAAACAAGGATAAGCTCATTAAGCCGTTCTCAGCTGGTCGTGTGGCCGGCAAAGGCTTGTCCACAAAATGGTCGCCATACTATACCGCTGGTGGGCGAAAGGATAGAAAGACCAGCTCGGAAAGCCAATCGCGCGAGGTTCAAGAACTCAAGGCACAAGTGGCGCGTATTCCGGAGATTATCCAAGAGCAAGTGCAACAACAACTAGGAACGACGCTCACCGCCATGGTGCCTACCTTGATTCAGGGGCTGACGACGTGGATTGCGGGCGTCCAACAGGGGCCACCCCCAATTCCCATCTTCACGGCCAGCAACTCGCACAATGCGCAGGTAGCGCCATTGGTGTCTCTGGTGGAGGCGGTATTCGTGCCTCTGGCGCCGGCACGGGCATTGGAGCTTAATGCACCCAGGTGTATGCTGGCCGGCACCTCGCCAGCAAGCGGCCCCTCCGTCAGTTGCACGCCCGCCATTGGCGGTGCCTCGACCTTAGCCGAGCTCGACGGCATCATGGTAACTAAGCCTCTCGGCCGATGACTTCATCTCCTTGCCTTTGACTGGGCATCCTTGACGCCCTACATGTTTTCGCAGGGCGCCGCCGACGTTCCATGCACTCTCCTGCACTTCGCGGGCGGCGAGTTGATCGATGTCGCCAAGTTGCCAAGGGCAGAATCATTCAACAGGGCAACCTCGTGTTCCACGGTAATCCGATGCCACACACCGTGTATAGGGTTGAACTGGTTTGGGTGCTGCCAGGCTGCGACGAGTTGTTACCTCCAATTCGACCCGCTGGGGCCGACGAAGATGATGTGATGACCCTCAGCGCCTGCGCAAGCTGGCCCCTGCTTTGGCCGAAGAGCCAGATTCGTTTGGGGGCGGGGGACTGTCACGACCGGTTTTCCAATAAAAATATTTATTGATAAACCAGTCTTTTGAGTCCAGTATGAGAGAAATCCTCCTCACTGGTAGACAATTTCTTGATAACATAAGCCAGTAGCATAAAATATATTACAGGGTTGAACTGCGGTCACTCAACCAAATTATTACGAGCATGCCAATAATCATACATAATGGCGGACAGGACACAGTGGTGTGGAGACATACTACTGACTCATGGATAGGTTGGTGGTGGAAAAGCACAGCGGGAAGGGAAATACAAGACTCTAATGATATCATTTCATCGAACGTCGAGGTGAGGCTCGATAAATTTATTTGGTAGCGGAAGCAGTTATAAAACAGTGGCCAAATCCAGGGTCGCACGAGACTGACTGGGACTCCTCTAAGTGTCGGACTCGCTATCGAACTCTTCATCCATGAGATCGCCTTCGTCAGCATCTGGCCAAATCAACAAGCCAGTGAGTACTTTGAAAGTACTCGCAAGACAGTTCGGACGTAAGATATAACAAATGCATGCATGGATGCAACATGATTAATTCCATAATGCACAATAAATAAAATTGGCATAACGGGTAAGTAAAAAGGAAAAACAGCGGTAGTCCGCCTGAAATTCCATAGACATAAATAGGGACCGATCGAGTGTCTGAAGCGACGCCTCGAAAGGTGAACAAATACAAATAAGGAAATGATGCCACAGTCGGGCATCTTAGCGACACCACATAAAGGGCTTTTAAAAGAAATGCCACAGTCGGACGTCTGAGCGACATCGCAAAAAGGGCTTTAAAAGAAATGCCACAGTCGGACGTCTGAGCGACATCGCATAAAGGGCTTTTAAAAGAAATGCCATAGTCGGACGTCTGAGCGACATCGCATAAAGGGCTTTTAAAAGAAATGCCACAGTCGAACGTCTGTGCGACATCGCAAAAAGGGCTTTAAAAGAAATGCCACAGTCGGACGTCTGAGCGACATCGCAGAAAGGGCTTTAAAAGAAATGCCACAGTCGGACGTCTGAGCGACATCACATAAAGGGCTTTTAAAAGAAATGCCACAGTCGTGCGTCTGAGCGACATCACAGAAAGGGCTTTAAATTCACCAGTAAACAATACTCATAATAAACATTCAAACCATGAGAATAAACGGGTTAGTCCATCCACAGGGATAATCATTCAATCCGACTTAGCACTCATGCGATTCACCGGAGTCTCTGTCATCAAAGCTGGCAATTGATTAGGATCAGATGGAACGAAACTTGACATGGAAGAGATGATTTGGAGGAATATATGACTCTGCAGAGTTTGTACAAAATTTTTCCCACAGTCAACGGATTTCCGTAGTCACGAAGGACTAGTTCCGTTTATGGTATTTCGGAAGAAAACACAACTAACCGGTACACACCCATCCTACCTCTCGATGCTAGGAATCACCCTAGTCATCGTGCAAGAAAAACTTTTGAGACGGGGAGATCACAATCTCGAATAGCATGGGATCAAATTTATATACGCGCGCTCTAAGGGGTGCCCCCCTCTCGGTCCCAACCGGAAACACCCATGCCCCCTGACCGGATGACTGGCTTTAATCCAGGGCCATGGAACCATCATCACGGCCTCTCCTCTTTGGTGTGTACCACGAAAGTGGTTTGCAACTTACTAAACCATATTCCTTGCGGAAAACATGTGGTAGTACAAGGAAGGAAATGATAGGTACTGGACCGAAATGGTTTGACACTGAAGTCACATAGTCTGGCGTAAGACTGGCATGCTACAACACTGCCATCGTACCCATCCTCATACCAACACATGGCCATTCATATTCACATTCATCCACGTATGGATCATTGAACTCACTCACCTTATTATCACATAAAATAACGTTCATCGGTATGCTTACCAACATGCCATGAAACTAACAAAATGCAAAACATGCCGAGACACTCATCATATCAAAAGTTCAAACATGCTTGCCTGGTTCAGAGTAGTCGGAGCCTAGCTCGGTGAAGTTCGCGGCTCCGTCACCTCCTTCGGTATCTACGGTTTAAAGGAAATACATGCGCTAACGTAAATACCAAGGAGAGCACAGAAGGTAAACCAAATATTTTTTTCAAATAAATCTGATAAAAAACTAGACAAAATTTTAAAGAGAACAGAAAAAGAATCAATCAAAAATACTTTTCTGATTAAAAGTTATAAGGGTTTTTGTCCAGGGACTTATCTGTAATGAAATAGAAGATTTCCAGGGGCTAGTTTATAAAAGCAGAAAATGCTTCGGTAGCGATTACGCCAGCCCGAGAGAAAACGTATTTGGCAGAAGGCGTTTTCAGATAACGCTTCGTTTAGAAAGGACAGAGAGGCTGACAGCGGGTCCCACTTGTCATGTTTAAATTTTCAAATGGGAGGGACGAGGCTCGTCAGCGCCCAAGAGTTGCTGTGGTCGCCGGCGGCGATCCACGGCGAGGCATGGGGATCAGAGGTTACCAATGTGCTCACCGTGTCCTTCCGCAACGGTGGGTGGTGGTGTTGGTCGCCGGTGAGCAGCACATCGACGGCGGTCTCAACTCCGGCGGACGGTGGTTCGGGCGTGGATGGAGCTCGTCGGAGAGGGCTGCAAAGATTAAATTGAGGTGGGGGTTAGATTACTGGGTGCAAGAGAGGGCTACGGCCGAGGTTTGGGCGCCGGAGGTGGCCTCACCGAAGTGAATCGAGCTGGAGGCCGAGGCGGATCGGGGCGGCCGGAGCTGGGGAAGGAGACCTCCTCGAGGTCCCCCTAGTGGCCTGGCGGGGTGTTGGTGAGTAGTGGGGGGTGCTGCGTGCACGAGAGTGAGCTCGGGGCACCTTTATATAGGCGGCCCGAGGCGGTTGCCGTGAACGGAGATTTCCGGCGAGCGATTACGGTGGCGCAGTGCTCGGTCGGGGTGGTTAGGGAGTCGAGCGTCATCACGGAGGTTCAATGGGTCCGTTTTTGTGCTAAGCTGGCCGGGGTTTGGGTGTTAGGGGCGAGCTCGACGGAACAGGGTGGTGTGGGCCCGTCGGCGGCAGAGAGCGCGCTCCGTGCGTGCTGCGCCACGGCGACGGTGCCGCATGCGTGCGCTGGCAGGGAGAAGGCCACGTGGAGCCACCAGAGGATTTGGGCGGTGCCGAACAGCGTTGTGCCGCCGTTCTCCTCCCTGTCGGCCGTTACGGGGAGCCGGCCGCCGCAAGACACGCCGGCGCAGGCGGGCCAGGGCGCCACCGACGCCAGGGTCGCGCCAAGTGCGCGTGTGAAGCTTCGGACAAGCAAGCGAGGCCGCGAGCAACGTGCCAAGTGCACTGTGGCCGCGTGACTGAAACTGTCGAAACTGAAGATGACACTGAAACTGAATTTTTCTGAACTTTGAACAGTAACAGTGCCCACAAGGTGTTCGACCGAATGAAATTGGCCTCTGGTGATTTTTCCTTGAGCTGATTTTTGGTGGAGTGGCTTCTCCTTGCTCAAGTAGGCTGCATGATTTTTGGTGGAATTTTTGGAGGAGTGTAGATATGAATTTCACCAAATTTGGCAAATCTGGTCCAAACTTGCAGAGACTGAATTTTGAAAATTTTGAAAAGAGGAGGAGTGGATCAAGATGGTTCTGGGTTTTGGATGCTAAGGACAATCCAGGAGAATTGGTTTGAGGTCAAATCTCAAATGCAATAGGGCACTTGCTTTGAAAATCTCTCAGGCTCCAAATAATTTTCAGAATTGAATTTGGGGAAAAATAATTAGAATAAAAATCCAAAACCAGTTTGGATTAGTTGGGACAGATAATTTAGGTTGATCACAAGGGGGAGGGGTGGTTTTGGAGGGGTTTTATCTCATGGGCAAAAATACAAAGCCAAGGGTGGCTTTCAAGATATGAAAATCCCAAATTTTCATGGAGTTTCTTTTTAAAAGAAAAAAAATTAAACTCCCAAAATAATTTTGAGAGAGAACCAACAGAGAAGAAGTTTGCAAAAGATCAACCACCAAAGTTTGAAAGAAATTAAATCCCTACCAAGGCAAAAGGAGGTTTTTAAGAGGAAGGTTTTTCTGAAAAAGAAAAAAATTTAAAAAAACAAAAGTCTCTCCTCAAAACCACAAAGCTTTTGATAAAAACCAAATAAAAATTTTTGGAGTGTCACAACACCTACCCCCTTAGGAAAAATCTCGTCCCCGAGATTTCAGCTGATCCTTAAATAAGTGTGGATGCTCTGTCCGAAGAAAATCCTCGCTTTCCCAAGTTGCTTCACTATCGGTGTGATTGCTCCACTGGACTTTGAAAAACTTGATGGTTTTCTGTCGGGTCCTCCTTTCAGACTCCTCTAATATTCTTATGGGACGTTCTCGATAAGTGAGGTCTGGCTATATGTCAATGTTCTCATGGGATACTTGTTTCTCTGGGTTGCTTACGCACTTCCTTAACTGAGAGACGTGGAACACGTCGTGAATGTCGGACAAGTCTTCGGGTAAGTCTAGCTGGTAGGCTACAGTGCCTCTTCATGCCACTATGCAAAATGGTCCAATGAATCTTGGTGCTAATTTTCCTTTAATCTTAAACCGTTGCAATCCTCTCATCGGGGATACTCTCAAGTATACGAATTCACCGGGTTCGAAGCTGACCCTACGATGTTTCTGGTCATAATAACTTTTCTGTCGACTTTGAGCAGTCTTAAGTCGGTACCTGATTAGCTTGACTTTTTCCTCGGCTTCTCTAAGCATATCTGGTCCGAAGATGCGGCTGTCTCCGGTCTCTGACCAATTTAACGGGGTACGACATCTCCTTCCGTATAGGGCTTCGAAAGGAGCCATTTGCAGGCTGGTCTGGTAACTGTTGTTGTATGCGAACTCGGCATATGGCAGGCTGTCCTCCCAACTGGTTCCATAGGTGAGGACACATGCTCTCAGCATGTCTTCTAAAACCTGGTTTACGCGTTCTGTTTGTCCATCAGTCTGTGGATGGTATGCGGTACTGAAGGCTAGTTGGGTTCCCAGAGCCTGTTGTAATTGCTCCCAAAATCTTGAGACGAACTGAGTGCCTCTGTCCGAAATTATAGTCTTCGGGACACCGTGCAGACAGACTATGCGGGAAAGATAAATCCTGGCAAGCCTCTGAGTGGTGTAGGTTGTCTTTACTGGAATAAAGTGTGCTACTTTGGTCAACCTGTCAGTGATGACCCATATGGCATCATTCCCGTGTCGTGACCGGGGTAATCCGACAATAAAATCCATCCCTATTTCATCCCATTTCCACTCAGGTATTTTGTTAGGTTGCAGTAGTCCGGCTGGTCTCTGATGTTCGGCTTTTATGCGTTGACATGAGTCGCAACATGCAATGAAAGCGGCTATGTCCCTCTTCATACCGTGCCACCAAAATCTTTCCTGAATATCCTTATACATTTTGGTTCCTCCAGGGTGGATCGAATATGGAGCGGTGTGTGCTTCAGTTAAAACTTGCTGTTTAAGGTCTTCTATGTTTGGCACGCATAGCCTTTCTCCGTACCATAATATTCCTTCATTGTCTATGACGAATTCCGAGGCCTTGCCCATACTCAACTTCCTTTTAATTCCTTCAATGCTGGGGTGACCGGACTGAGCCTCTTTAATTTTCTCCACAAGGTGTGGTTGTATTTCCCAGTTTGATATGGTGCCTTCTGCTACCATTATCAAGTTGAGCTTGACAAATTCTTGATGGAATTCGGGCCTCAAGCTGTGCAGATAGTTCCCGTCGGAGCTGGGGTTCCGACTCAGGGCATCGGCCACTTCGTTTGCTTTCCCTGGATGGTAATGGATACCCACATCGTAATCCTTTACCAATTCTAACCAGCGGCGTTGCCGTAAATTTAGTTCTGGCTGCGTAAAAATGTATTTGAGGCTTTTGTGATCCGTATATATCTCACATCGATTTCCAAGTAGAAAATGCCTCCATTCCTTGAGTGCATGAATAACTGCTGCCATTTCTAAATCATGAGTGGGATAATTTTCCTCGTGTTTGCGAAGTTGCCTTGAAGCGTAGGCGACAACCTTGCCTTCTTGCATCAACACACATCCGAGACCCTTTCTGGATGCGTCACAAAATACTTCAAAATTCTTGTGTATATCGGGTACAATTAATACTGGTGCTGTTGTTAATTTCCGTTTTAGCTCTTGGAAACTTTTCTCGCAGGCTTCTGTCCATTCAAACTTCTTATCTTTCTTGAGTAACTGTGTCATAGGCTTGGATATGGTGGAAAATCCTTCAATAAATCTGCGGTAATATCCTGCCATTCCCAAGAAACTTCGTATGTCTGTTACGCTGGCTGGTGACTTCCAGTCAAGTACGGCCTTGACTTTCTCTGGGTCCACTGCTATACCGTCTTGAGTCAGCACGTGGCCTAGAAAACCTACTTGTCTTAGCCAAAATTCGCACTTGCTGAACTTGGCATACAATTGGTGTTTCCTTAGCTCTCCTAGTACAATCCTGAGATGTTCTGTGTGCTCTTCTGGTGTTTTGGAGTATACCAGAATATCGTCGATGAATACTACGATGAATTTGTCCATAAACTTCATAAATACTTTGTTCATGAGGTGAACAAAATATGCCGGGGCGTTAGTTAATCCAAATGGCATCACTGTGAACTCGTACAGTCCATATCTGGAGGTGAAAGCTGTTTTGGGGATATCTTCCGTTCGTACCTTCAATTGATGGTATCCTGACCTTAAGTCAATTTTTGAGAATACCTTGGCCTGAGCAAGTTGATCAAACAAATCGTTTATCCTTGGCATCGGGTATTTGTTTTTGACTGTGACCATGTTAAGTGCTCGATAGTCGATACACAATCTCAGCGTTCCATCCTTCTTCTTGGCAAATAAAATTGGTGATCCCCAAGGTGAGGAGCTGGCCCGAATGTATCCTTTATCCAGTAATTCCTTTATTTGCTTCTTCAATTCGATCAACTCGGATGGTGCCATTCTGTATGGTTTCTTGTATATGGGGGTGGTTCCTGGTGCTAGCTCAATGCGGAATTCTATTTCTCGATCTGGTGGCATGCCTGGCAGCTCTTCAGGGAATACATCTGGAAATTCACACACTACTGGAACCTTGTTTAGCTCAGAAACGTCCACCTTATTTAATCTCGGTTGCCGGGGTCTTTTTCCTTCCTTGGCTGATACTCTTATTGTCTTCCCTTGGTGGTGTGTGAGAATCACGGTCCTGTTGAAACAGTCGATAAAACCTTTATTGGTGGTTAGCCAATCCATCCCTAAGATGACATCCAGTCCTTTATTTTCCAATACAATAAGATTTGCGTAAAACTCCAATCCTTCAAACTCAATGACCACATTCTGACAGTAATTCTGAGAAACTTGCTGAATCCCGGGGGACTTGATTATTATGGATTTCTCCAAAGGAAGCATCGAAAAATTATTTTGCAAAGAAAAACTTTTCGAGATAAAAGAGTGAGAAGCTCCAGAATCAAACAAAACCATTGCAGGTATTGTGTTGACAGGAAACGTACCGAGTACGATATCCGGAGCATTTTGTGCCTCCTCTTTGGTTACGTGGTTCAGATGACCCTTCCTGTGGTTGTTGTTGGGATTGAAATTGTTTTGTTTGGGCGCTGAATTATTGCCGCCGTTGTTCGGCTTTGGGGTTGAGTTCCTTGGCTTGGGGCACTGTTTGGCATAATGCCCTTCTTCTCCACAAGCGTAACAGGTAACGCCGGGGCGATAGGTGAATTCCTTGTCCCTTGCATGAAATTTTTTGATTGGGCGTGAGACATTGGATGAGAATTTGGGTGTCCCACCCCTTTTAAAATCTATCTTGCTTCGGTGATTGCGAGTGTGATTAGTCTGGTCCCTTTTTCGCTTGCGGATATCTTCCAGACTGCGTCTCTCATTTTCCAGAGTAATGGCCTTGTCCACCAGCGTTTTAAAATCAGGAAAAGTGTGCACGACCAGTTGGCATTTAAGTGCGGGCGCTAGACCGTCAAGGAATTTCTCCATCTTCTTGATTTTAGTCATACGCTCCTCATTGGCGTAGCGGGATAATAGGGTAAATTGACTGTTGTAATCTGACACTGTCATGTTCCTTTGTTTGAGGTCATCAAATTCTCTCTTCTTGATTTTCATAATACTCTTAGGAATATGTGCACCACGGAAACCTTCCTTGAAATCATCCCAGGTTATGTCATTTTCGTTGGGATGCATGTGCAGAAAATTCTCCCACCACGATGCGGCTGCTCCTGTGAGATAGTGTGGAGCATATAGTACTTTCTCGAGATCTGAACACTTTGCAATAATTAATTTCCTCTCCATATCTCGAAGCCAGTCCTCGGCTTCAAGAGGTTTGTCAGTGTGAGAAAATGTTTGAGGACGTGTCTTCTGTAGCTCAGATAACTTGGAATGTTGCTGATACTGTCCTTGATGATTCCCCATGTTGATGACTTGGTTCATTATCTCGCGATGTTGTTGCTGATTCTGTTCATAAAGGCGGCACATTTGTGAAAGTGCCGATTCATTGCCTGGTTGGCTAGACTGTCCCTGAGTGAACTCGTTGCTGGGTTGTGCATCATAATTTTCCTCTGATGGAATTGGCATGGAGCGAGTCCAAGGACGAGACATTTTTCACTCTGGGGATATATTTTGTAAAACCCATAAGAAAAGCGGAAAGGGTCGCAAAAATAAAACCATAAATGCATAAAGCTGGCAAATAGAATTAAATAGCTCAGCTTACTTAAGAAAAACAAATCGACTTGCGCACGGAGAAGGACTGCTCATTACATATCTTACACGCGGGCGGTAATTATACAGTACATCACTCAGGATATGCGTACATAATCCTGACATGTTATTAAGGCTAGTGCACTTCTCCAGATCCTACATGATGCGCAAACAGGCTAATTCTCACAACCTATGCACATATCTTACAAAGCGGTACAATACATGGCAGCTAAGCGTACTCAGGCAGAGATGTTGACGATCTCCCTTGCCCTGCCGAGGGCGAGGCGTAGCGAGGTTGGGGACTCGACTTCCTCCTCGCTAACGGGCTCCATACGTGTAGTGTTGCGCACAGAGGGCGGAGTGGTTGCCAGGGGCGGAGCAACACGTACAGGAGTGGGCGCGAAGGTTGGTGTAGTGCGCGCTGGAGTGGGTGCAATGACTTGGTTAAATTCATCGGTAGAAGGCAGGCGACGAGTAGGCGTAAAAGATGCTGATGATGAGACAAAAGTCGGTGGCGGAGCGATGGGTAGGAGCTCCCTCCTGTTGGCAGCACAGCCATGGACTGAGTCCATGCGGGTAGCTACGAAGTCGTCCACCAGGTTGTCGAAGGCTGCCTCCAGGGCCCGGAGATACTCAATGAGCATCTCAAAAGCCTCGTCTCGCTCTCCTCTGGGGCAGGAGTATGCGTAGTGACAGGTGTAAGGCACATGGCACGGAAGATAACGGTAACGACGAGTCCTCATCACGGGAAGGACATCCCTGAGACGAGCTATCGCCTCGTGGGCTGCCATCTGCATAGCATGCCTCTCCGTAGGCATAGCTCTTCCCACGAACCGGAAGCGGCGTGACTCACCACGCCCTCCCCTAAACTGCACCGCGGCCTGGTGCATGGTCAGACTGTCGTTGACTCGGTGCTGGTAGAGTGTGAAGACTGGGCGCACGGATGGCCCCATCGCGACCTGAACGATGAAAGAAAGAAGCTTGACGAACCCATCGGGCACATTGGCGAAGGTCTAAGACTCGCAGCTGACGTCGGCCATCTACAAAAGTAGGCAAAATTCTGCAGGGTTAGATCATAAATTTATGTTGACTGACAGAAAATGACTACAATTGCAAAAGCATAAAATAGCCCTGTCATGCTAATAACTAATTAGCGATCGCACCTAGTGGCTTCCTACAGTCAGCCTGGCTCTGGTACCAAGCTTGTCACGACCGGTTTTCCAATAAAAATATTTATTGATAAACCAGTCTTTTGAGTCCAGTATGAGAGAAATCCTCCTCACTGGTAGACAATTTCTTGATACAATAAGCCAGTAGCATAAAATATATTACAGGGTTGAACTGCGGTCGCTCAACCAAATTATTACGAGCACGCCAATAATCATACATAATGGCGGACAGGACACAGTGGTGTGGAGACATACTACTGACTCATGGATAGGTTGGTGGTGGAAAAGCACAGCGGGAAGGGAAATACAAGACTCTAATGATATCATTTCATCGAACGTCGAGGTGAGGCTCGATAAATTTATTTGGTAGCGGAAGCGGTTATAAAACAGTGGCCAAATCCAGGGTCACACGAGACTGACTGGGACTCCTCTAAGTGTCGGACTCGCTATCGAACTCTTCATCCATGAGATCACCTTCGTCAGCATCTGGCCAAATCAACAAGCCAGTGAGTACTTTGAAAGTACTCGCAAGACAGTTCGGACGTAAGATATAACAAATGCATGCATGGATGCAACATGATTAATTCCATAATGCACAATAAATAAAATTGGCATAACGGGTAAGTAAAAAGGGAAAACGGCGGTAGTCCGCCTGAAATTCCACAGACATAAATAGGGACCGATCGAGTGTCTGAAGCGACGCCTCGAAAGGTGAACAAATACAAATAAGGAAATGAAGCCACAATCGAGCATCTTAGCGACACCACATAAAGGGCTTTTAAAAGAAATGCCACAGTCGGACGTCTGAGCGACATCGCAAAAAGGGCTTTAAAAGAAATGCCACAGTCGGACGTCTGAGCGACATCGCATCAAGGGCTTTTAAAAGAAATGCCACAGTCGGACGTCTGAGCGACATCGCATAAAGGGCTTTTAAAAGAAATGCCACAGTCGGACGTCTGAGCGACATCGCAAAAAGGGCTTTAAAAGAAATGCCACAGTCGGACGTCTGAGCGACATCGCAGAAAGGGCTTTAAAAGAAATGCCACAGTCGGACGTCTGAGCGACATCACATAAAGGGCTTTTAAAAGAAATGCCACAGTGGGACGTCTGAGCGACATCGCAGAAAGGGCTTTAAATTCACCAGTAAACAATACTCATAATAAACATTCAAACCATGAGAATAAACGGGTTAGTCCATCCACAGGGATAATCATTCAATCCGACTTAGCACTCATGCGATTCACCGGAGTCTCTGTCATCAAAGCTGGCAATTGATTAGGATCAGATGGAACGAAACTTGACATGGAAGAGATGATTTGGAGGAATATATGACTCTGCAGAGTTTGTACAAAATTTTTCCCACAGTCAACGGATTTCCGTAGTCACGAAGGACTAGTTCCGTTTATGGTATTTCGGAAGAAAACACAACTAACCGGTACACACCCATCCTACCTCTCGATGCTAGGAATCACCCTAGTCATCGTCCAAGAAAAACTTTTGAGACGGGGAGATCACAATCTCGAATAGCATGGGATCAAATTTATATACGCGCGCTCTAAGGGGTGCCCACCTCTCGGTCCCAACCGGAAACACCCATGCCCCCTGACCGGATGACTGGCTTTAATCCAGGGCCATGGAACCATCATCACGGCCTCTCCTCTTTGGTGTGTACCACGAAAGTGGTTTGCAACTTACTAAACCATATTCCTTGCGGAAAACATGTGGTAGTACAAGGAAGGAAATGATAGGTACTGGACCGAAATGGTTTGACACTGAAGTCACATAGTCTGGCGTAAGACTGGCATGCTACAACACTGCCATCGTACCCATCCTCATACCAACACATGGCCATTCATATTCACATTCATCCACGTATGGATCATCGAACTCACTCACCTTATTATCACATAAAATAACGTTCATCGGTATGCTTACCAACATGCCATGAAACTAACTAAATGCAAAACATGCCGAGACACTCATCATATCAAAAGTTCAAACATGCTTGCCTGGTTCAGAGTAGTCGGAGCCTAGCTCGGTGAAGTTCGCGGCTCCGTCACCTCCTTCGGTATCTACGGTTTAAAGAAAATACATGCGCTAACGTAAATACCAAGGAGAGCACAGAAGGTAAACCAAATATTTTTTTCAAATAAATCTGATAAAAAACTAGACAAAATTTTAAAGAGAACAGAAAAAGAATCAATCAAAAATACTTTTCTGATTAAAAGTTATAAGGGTTTTTGTCCAGGGACTTATCTGTAATGAAACAGAAGATTTCCAGGGGCTAGTTTATAAAAGCAGAAAACGCTTCGGTAGCGATTACGCCAGCCCGAAGAGAAAACGTATTTGGCAGAAGGCGTTTTCAGATAACGCTTCGTTTAGAAAGGAGAGAGAGGCTGACAGCGGGTCCCACTTGTCATGTTTAAATTTTCAAATGGGAGGGACGAGGCTCGTCGGCGCCCGAGAGTTGCTGTGGTCGCCGGCGGCGATCCACGGCGAGGCATGGGGATCAGAGGTTACCAATGTGCTCACCGTGTCCTTCCGCAACGGTGGGTGGTGGTGTTGGTCGCCGGTGAGCAGCACGTCGACGGCGGTCTCAACTCCGGCGGACGGTGGTTCGGGCGTGGATGGAGCTCGTCGGAGAGGGCTGCAAAGATTAAATTGAGGTGGGGGTTAGATTACTGGGTGCAAGAGAGGGCTATGGCCGAGGTTTGGGCGCCGGAGGTGGCCTCACCGAAGTGAATCGAGCTGGAGGCCGAGGCGGATCGGGGCGGCCGGAGCTGGGGAAGGAGACCTCCTCGAGGTCCCCCTGGTGGCCTAGCGGGGTGTTGGTGAGTAGTGGGGGTGCTGCGTGCACGAGAGTGAGCTCGGGGCACCTTTATATAGGCGGCCCGAGGCGGTTGCCGTGAACGGAGATTTCCGGCGAGCGATTACGATGGCGCAGTGCTCGGTCGGGGTGGTTAGGGAGTCGAGCGTCATCACGGAGGTTCAATGGGTCCGTTTTTGTGCTAAGCTGGCCGGGGTTTGGGTGTTAGGGGCGAGCTCGACGGAACGGGGTGGTGCGGGCCCGTCGGCGGCAGAGAGCGCGCTCCGTGCGTGCTGCGCCACGGCGACGGTGCCGCATGCGTGCGCTGGCAGGGAGAAGGCCACGCGGAGCCACCAGAGGATTTGGGCGGTGCCGAACGGCGTTGCGCCGCCGTTCTCCTCCCTGTCGGCTGTTACGGGGAGCCGGCCGCCGCAAGACACGCCGGCGCAGGCGGGCCAGGGCGCCACCGACGCCAGGGTCATGCCAAGTGCGCGTGTGAAGCTTCAGACAAGCAAGCGAGGCCGCGAGCAACGTGCCAAGTGCACTGTGGCCGCGTGACTGAAACTGTCGAAACTGAAGATGACAGTGAAACTGAATTTTTCTGAACTTTGAGCAGTAACTGTGCCCACAAGGTGTTCGACCGAATGAAATTGGCCTCTGGTGATTTTTCCTTGAGCTGATTTTTGGTTGAGTGGCTTCTCCTTGCTCAAGTAGGCTGCATGATTTTTGGTGGAATTTTTGGAGGAGTGTAGATATGAATTTCACCAAATTTGGCAAATCTGGTCCAAACTTGCAGAGACTGAATTTTGAAAATTTTGAAAAGAGGAGGAGTGGATCAAGATGGTTCTGGGTTATGGATGCTAAGGACAATCCAGGAGAATTGGTTTGAGGTCAAATCTCAAATGCAATAGGGCACTTGCTTTGAAAATCTCTCAGGCTCCAAATAATTTTCAGAATTGAATTTGGGGAAAAATAATTAGAATAAAAATCCAAAACCAGTTTGGATTAGTTGGGACAGATAATTTAGGTTGATCACAAGGGGGAGGGGAGGTTTTGGAGGGGTTTTATCTCATGGGCAAAAATACAAAGCCAAGGGTGGCTTTCAAGATATGAAAATCCCAAATTTTCATGGAGTTTCTTTTTAAAAGAAAAAAAATTAAACTCCCAAAATAATTTTGAGAGAGAACCAACAGAGAAGAAGTTTGCAAAAGATCAACCACCAAAGTTTGAAAGAAATTAAATCCCTGCCAAGGCAAAAGGAGGTTTTTAAGAGGAAGGTTTTTCTGAAAAAGAAAAAAATTTAAAAAAAACAAAAGTCTCTCCTCAAAACCACAAAGCTTTTGATAAAAACCAAATAAAAATTTTTGGAGTGTCACAGGGACACCACCCCACAAACAAGACCGCCAGTCGTGCCAGCACCAAGCCATGGCAAGAACGCTGC
Organism: Triticum aestivum; assembly: GCF_018294505.1. NCBI lineage: Eukaryota > Viridiplantae > Streptophyta > Magnoliopsida > Poales > Poaceae > Triticum > Triticum aestivum. The sequence continues at coordinate 718,003,004 of NC_057798.1, read as the reverse complement.
AACGCTACCGGACATGCCGGACATCCCTATGGCACAGGATTCGGACATGCATATGGCATAGGATCCGGACGACGACAACAACGACGACGGTACATTTACCAACGTCGATAAGTACTTTGCTGAACATGGGTACGGTGACGAATTCTGTGGGCCTCCTTCTCAAGAACCCAACCCTGAAAAAGATGACCGCGATCTAGCTGGTACCACGGAGAAACCCAATTGCAACAGGCGTCGTCTAGTGTTCAGTTCTCAGGAGACGCCTGAGGGAGTCCTGAGGGGGTATCCGGACAGCTGGACTATATACTTTGGCCGGACTGTTGGACTATGAAGATACAAGATAGAAGACTTCGTCCCGTGTCCGGATGGGACTCTCCTTAGCGTGGAGGGCAAGCTTGGTGATTCGGATGTAGATCTCCTCCTCTGTAAACCGACTCTGTGTAACCTTAGCCCCCTCCGGTGTCTATATAAACCGGAGGGTTTAGTCCGTAGGACACAACAACAATCATACCATAGGCTAGCTTCTAGGGTTTAGCCTCTCTGATGTCGTGGTAGATCAACTCTTGTAATACTCATATCATCAAGATCAATCAAGCAGGAAGTAGGGTATTACCTCCATCGAGAGGGCCTGAACCTGGGTAAACATCGTGTCCCCAGCCTCCTGTTACCATTAGCCTTAGACACACAGTTTGGGACCCCCTACCCGAGATCCGCCGGTTTTGACACCGATATTGGTGCTTTCATTGAGAGTTCCACTGTGTCGTCGCAATAAGGCTTGATGGCTCATCTCGTTGTCAAAAACAACATCACCTCGGGGGGAGCCCTGGCTCTAGGCCAAACTCTCCGGCTGGGCGGCTTTGTTATGTCCGCCCGATCGGCTCTCGCGCCAACAATGACTTCTCAGGTCATTAAAATAGTCTCCATGTTGATTCGGAATTTTCCGAACAGATGGACCCAATGGAGCTCTTCTCCCTCAATGAGCTCTTGGATCGCATTGCCACCCTGGGCGTCGCTACGGACTATGACCGGATCGGGCTTAAACCCGACCAAAGGGAGATTCACTCTCCACCGGTCACCCATGAGATAGCGGTAGTGGAAGAGCATCATCCTAATTCTCCCTCTACTTTGAGGACGAACTATTTCCGGATTTTCGAGCTCTCCGAGACGGACACCCGCTCGCTGGAGGACATGACCCAGGCCCCGGACTCAGAATCGGGTGGCGGGCCGAAGAAATCGGGCAACGCCCCAGAACCCGAGCCGTTAAGCTCAGAAGCCTCTTTGCCCCTGGGTCCCAGATCGGGTCGGGATTTGGATTCAAATCCACCCACCCACCTAGATTTATCCAATCTTTCACATATCAGACAAGAGCCCCAAGAAACAGTACATCATTACTGGGCCAGATTCCTCCTTGTGATAAACAGGGTCAAGGACTGTCGCGAGGCAGACGCAATCTCCCTCTTCTGCAAAAATTGCACGGACAAAGGGATTCTCAATGCTATAGGTCGCAGTGACATAGTACACTTTGCTGACTTAACGGCCACAGTGCAAAAATACTGCGTGATGGAAAGCGCCTAGAAAACCCAAACAAGCTTATGGGACAATCTGGCTCTAACCAAATCCTCTGTCCGAACTAAAAGGGTAAACTCTCGTAAGTCACCCGATTCAAGTACCAAAAAAATAAAGCCCGCCGCAAGGCGCGGAACCGTATTGCAAGAATGGCTAAACAGGCCGTGCAAAATTCACAGCACACTGGATACTACGCCAACACATCGCCTTAGAGCATGTTGGATACTCCGGCAGGTAGCAAAGAGGGGCGATGATCTCCTCATAGAACATACAGCAGAGCAACATCCCGCCGGAGACAACAATACGGTATTTACAGTCTTCGAGACTTTCGCCTCAAATAATAGGCGCAAGCAAGCTCAGCGAAGCCTCGCAGAAGTTTGCCACGTGGCAACAATAAATCCATGGAACGACACGGCTATAACTTACAATGCCAGTTACGAACCTCAATTCCGAACAGTCCGAGCACCAGCTACTTTGGTCCTTAGCCCAATCGTGGATGGCTTCAGGCTCACTAAAGTGCTCATGGACGGCGGAAGCGGACTAAACCTCATCTATAAGGAAACCCTTAACAAGATGGAAATCGACAAGAGCCGCATTGAGCGAAGCAGCACGACCTTCTGGGGAATCATCACTAGTCGGGAGGCACAATGCGCGGGAAAAATCACACTGGATGTGGTATTCGGCACGCCGGAGAATTACAGGTCCGAAGAAATTACATTCCAAGTGGCCCCATTCAGCAGCGGATACCACGCCGTCTTGGGGTGGGACGCATTCACGAGTTTTCAGGCTATACCCCATTACGGGTACATGAAGCTCAAAATGCCCGAGCCCAATGGAATCATCACTCTAGCTAGTGATCCGAATGTTGCACTCCGCGCCGAAAATAAAACCGCCGCCCTCGCCCTGGAGGAATTATCAGAAGCCCTCGCGGCCGAAGAACTGACAACACTGCGAGCAATAGTGGACAGAGACGACGTGATACTCGACAAGTGACCTAAATCCACCTCCTTCAAACTAGCGGACGAGATAGTCAAATTCCAGGTCCACCCAACGGACCCTTCAAAGACAGCTTCCATCGGGACACAGCTGAACCCCACAATAGATGCTCCACTGCGAGACTTCCTACGTGAGAATTGGGATATCTTCGCCTGGCATCCTTCAGACATGCCTGGCATCCCACGCAGGCTGGCCGAACACAGCCTCAATATACTGAAAGGATACAAGCCAGTCAAGCAGACTCTTAGATGCTTCTTACAGCCTAAGAGGCAAGCCATGGGAGAAGAGCTAGCCAAGCTACTCGAGGCCGGATTCATCAGAGACATCAAACATCCGGATTGGCTAACAAACTTGGTAATGGTACCAAAAAAGGACAAATCCTGGCGCTTGTGTGTCGATTTCAAGGACCTCAATAAAGCTTGCCCTAAGGAACCCTTCCCCCTCCCCCGCATTGATCAAATAATCGATGCCACCGCAGGACACGACTCATTGTGTTTCCTCGATGCATACTCCGGATACCATCAAAAAAAGATGGCGGAGTCCGACCAGGCCGCAACGGCCTTCATCACTCCGTACGGCCCCTTCTGTTTCAACACCATGCCCTTCGGGCTCAAAAACGCCGGCGCAACCTATCAACGCATGATCCAGACATGCCTGGAAAAACAAATCGGCAAGACAGTAGAGGCCTACGTAGACAACGTGGTCATCAAAACAAGACACGTCGAAACTTTAATAGATGACTTGAGGCTTACGTTCGATAATCTCTGAACATACGACATCAAGCTCAACCCGGAGAAGTGTGTCTTTGGAGTACCCTCCGGAAAATTGCTCGGCTTCATCGTTTCCAATAGAGGAATTAAAGCCAATCCGGCAAAAATCTGAGCTCTGTCACAGTTGGCTATTCCAACAGACCTCAAGCAGATCCAGAAACTAACTAGATGCGTGGCTGCCTTAAGCCGCTTTATCTCCTGCTTAGGAGAGAAGGCACTACCTCTGTATCGCCTTCTTCGACGCACCAGACACTTCGAGTGGACGGATGCGACCACGGCCGGACTGGAAGAAATAAATGCACTCTTGGCCACAAACCCATTCCTGACCGTGCCAAACATTGGCGAACCCATGCTATTATACATAGCCGCAACAAACCAAGTTGTGAGCGCAGTGCTCGTCGTCGATCGAGAGGCAGACGGACACAAGTTCCTGCTCCAAAAGTCGGTATATTATGTGTCCACTGTCCTCACTCCATGCAAATATCGGTACCCACACTATCAAAAGATAGCGTACGCGGTCTTCATGGCATCCCGGAAACTACGACACCACTTTCAAGAGTGTTCGATCATGGTGGCCTCCGAAGTACCACTCAATGACATAATAAATAACCGCGACGCAACAGGCCGAATTGCTAAATGGGCTATTGAGCTCCTTCCGTTCGACATAACATACAAACCATGGCGGGCCATTAAGTCGCAAGTATTGGCTGACTTCGTCACCGAATGGACAGAATTCGAACTCCCTAAAGAGTACGGAGCATACTCAAATTGGATCATGCATTTCGACGGCTCTAAAATGTTGGCTGGATTGGGAGCGGGTGTCGTCCTGACATCCCCCACCGGAGACACGGTGCAGTATGTCCTCTAAATATTATACACAGACTCCAACAATGCAGCCGAATACGAGGCTCTGTTGCATGGTCTTCGGATGGCAGTCTCCATGGGCATCCAATGCCTCAAAGTGCGCGGGAACTCGAACCTCGCAATATCTCAGGTAAATGGAGACTTTGACGCCAAGGACCCGAAAATGGCGACCTATCGCAATGCCATCCTCAAAATGTCAGCTCGGTTCGAGGGGCTCGAATTCCACCATGTGGTCAGAGAAAATAACCAAGCGGCCGATATCCTCGCCCGCATCGGCGCTAAACGTGACCCCGTCCCACCTAATATCTTCCTAGAAAGGTTATTCAAGCCGTCCGTGACATGGGAAGGGGAGTCCGGCACTATTAGTCCGGCTCCAAACACAACCCCAGATTCTGAACCTTCTGACGTAATCGGAGGCTCTACCACCAAAATAACACCTTCGGCCCATGAAATCATGGCTGTCATCGCCCCGTGGACCGAGCCCTTCTTGGCCTACCTAAATAGGCAGGAGCTCCCCGAGGATCAAAATGAGGCACGTTGTATTGTGCGACGCTCTAAGGCCTACAAAGTCCATGAAGGAGAGCTCTACAAAAAGAGCGCCACCGGAGTGCTCCAACGATGCATCTCCGAAGAGGAAGGGCAGCAGCTCTTAGCCGAAATCCATTCTGGACTAGGCGGGCACCACGCGGCAGCCCGAGCTCTCATAAGCAAGGCCTTTCGGACAGGATTTTACTGGCCGACAGCCCTGGCGGACGCACAGGACCTTGTCTAACATTGCGTTGGTTGTCAATTATTTGCCAATCAGAGCCATATGCCCCCTACCGCTCTCCAAACTATCCCCATAACTTGGCCCTTCGCGGTCTGGGGGCTGGATATGGTGGGACCCCTTAAAGGGGCAAGCCATAAGAAAAAAATACTTATTGGTCATCGTGGACAAGTTCACCAAATGGATAGAAGCCAAGCCAGTTAAAACGGCCGAATCCGGACCAGTGATAGACTTCATATCGGAGGTTGTACACCATTACGGTGTCCCCCACAGTATCATCACTAGCGATGGCTCAAATTTTACAGCCGAGGAGGTGAAAACCTGGTGCGGCAAAATGGGCATTAAGCTCGACTACGCCTCTGTCTATCACCCCCAAACAAACAGTCAAGTCGAACCTGCAAATGGTCTTATCATGAGCAGCATTAAACCCAGACTAGTGCGATCCTTGAAGGAATCCGACACGCATTGGGTCAAGGAACTCGACTCCGTACTCTGGGGGCTGCGGACCACGCCGAATCGTACCACCGGATACACACCATTTTTTATGGTGTACGGCGTAAAAGCAGTGCTACCCTGCGATATAATCCATGACTCACCTCGCGTGCGCATGTATGAAGAGAAGGAAGACGAGCTAGATCAGCAGGACAACTTAGATGCTTTGGAGGAGGAGCATGATGTCGCTAAAGCCCGTTCCGCATTCTATCAGCAAAAGGCTCGAAGGTATCAAAGCAGAGAAGTACAGGCCAAAACTTATAACATCGAACTCGTTCTACGCCTCCCCGAGAAGAAGAAGGACAAGCTCAAACACAAGTGGGAGGGTCCCTTCATCATTGATAAAGTTCTCACTGGAGGAGCGTACCGTCTACGTAGTGCATCTGATAACAGACTCGAGCCGAACCCATGGAACGCGGCCAGACTTCGGAAATTTTATGCCTAGCGCCGAACTTAGTGTTCGTCTCCTTAACTCCACCTCTTCAATTGTGTTCTCATTATTCCTTTCTCGCCCCCCTTTTTCCTTTTTAACATACAACCTTAAAACTGTACAGATGCCATGAGCACTCCTGCCGCATTATGCGTGCACACTATACCTAGGGGCTTCCTATTCGGAAGCTAAATATAACTACTTTAATGGCTCCTTGCCAGCCACATATGCATTTTTCTTTCCACATGTGCCTTTTCTTCACCATTATATGCATTGATATGACTTAAGTTTTGGCCATGCTGGGTTGCCTGGCTCTTGTATCTATGCCCTACGTTCCCGTTAATTCGGCTAGGGCATAAGGGGAGCACCTCTGCTATTGTTACTGCCGGTTGAGCCAGATGTGTACCTCAGACTGGGTGAAGCCGAAAGCTAGCATTCTTAAGGGAATACTCGGTCGGTGAACAAAACATGTTCTCATTCATTACAACTAAAATACCCAGATGTTTTGTTTCCTGCGCTTTTGTTCGCAGTTCCGACATGCACATCGATGCATGCGCACCCAGAGAAAGGAACCCCTAACGGAACTATTCTCTCTGGAAGATGTTTCTTACTATCCATGTAATATAACATAACTAGTTGGGTACTTGTTTGTTCAAGCGCTTATGACCCCTACGTCTGGTTGCCACGCATACCCCGGTTTTTCATAACTGTGTGGGTATTCAGATACACCCCGGACTGTCGGATCTGGGGGCTGAAGTGAAAAGGTCCGCCATGACAAATGATTTTCAATCCGGCTAGGGAGTACATGAGCCCATTCAAATTACATAGTCATATAGACTGGTTCTACTCTTCCTCTATACCATCCAATAGGCTGTCTAGCTTACAATCCTGTTGGGAATACTTTGCAGCTAACGCTACTTGGTCATATACCAGACTAACGGGTATCTCTTGTCCATCTGACCCAGCCGGTCCAACTTCGGCCATATGGTTCGGGTCAGCCTTGGCGTATCGCGTCTTCACCATGGCCCAAGCTTCTCTCGCACCTTGCCCGCAAGCTGATATCTTCCATAATCGGAAGCGCCGCCGTGCGCCTTTGAGCATCTCTACAAGTTCACTCATGCCTCCTGGTCGGAAGCGGACGGCCACAAAGCCTGGGCAATACCCTGCATCATCTGCCGAGCTCGTTCGTGCAGTTGTGAAAGATTTTGCAGCATATCGCCTGCGGAACCGGGCATCTCCTCTTCAGGGTGGCCCGTCAACATACCTGCAGACATAACTCTGTCAATACACCTCCTCGTCGAACTATACTACAGTTCATTCAAGCACTTACTATAAATGTCGCGTCGAAGCCTCCGGTTCTCTTTCACGGAGTCCGCGAGCTGAGCCCGAACATCTTTCAATTCGACACTCAGTCGGAGATTAGCATCTTCCAGCTTATTCTTCTCCTAAATAGACTGCGTCAGCACGTGTTCGCCCGCCTTCAGCTGACTTCGCAGATGCAGCTCATTATCTCCCACAGTCTCCGGATTTTCTCCGGGATTGTCTACCGAATCTTTTGTCAGATTTATAAACCATGCCGAACAAACAAACTGGTAGAAGGAAATTATTACCAGAAGAAGCCTTTTTGGATTCCTCTTGTTCAGCTACATTGGCCTTCATTTGGGCCTTACATTCCTCCATCTCTTGAGACAACTGGGCATTCTTCTCTACAAGAACCTCTGCATTTAATGATCCTTAAATCAGTTGTGCCAACTGTTTCAAGTCTCAGGGGCTACTACTACACATACTTATTAAATTCTCTTACCCGTATATCCTTCACATACTGGTCCGTTGCTCTGGAAAGTCCATCTTGAGCAGCGCGGATATATGCATGTCCGGAATTGAAGGCATTGAACGCCTCTTCAGAAAAAATACCACTGCAGAGTACGGCCCATCGGCGCCGGTGATTCATGGCGCTCTCCACTTCAGAATTTGTGGCGGAAAGCATATCTGTATCTTTCGCAGGAGGACAGTTTGGCACTGTCCCCACATCAGCCTTCGCCCGTGAATCCGGTCCAGGAATCCGGCTGCTGGAGGCGTGGACGGTAGGGTCCCTGGACATAGTCCGTCGTTTCCTGTCGGGACATAATTAAAGCCGTCACGCCTCGACAAAAATACCAAATAAACCACGGGGCAAGTTTAATGAATACCTCTGCGCCCGCGTCTCACTCCTAACCGCCTTCCTTTTAAGCCTACCTTGTCTAGGATCCTCTTGCTGAGAGGCTCCCACAGGTTCCGCACGGCGTCCCAACTGCCGTTTCTATAAAAGTATGGCATGTGAGCATAAGGTACGGCAAAACGAAGGAATTCTTTCGGAAGGTTGGAACCCCGACATTACTTACATACGACACGGGAAGCAGTCTGGGATAATCCGCGATGATGGCCACTAAAGAGCCGACACTGCTTGCCTGGTAGAAAGTCCCGTCGACGAATTCCACAGATATGTCTAGATCTTCTTCAAGTTCGGGGTCGAGAGCCCGGCCGGGATCCTCTAGTTACGGAGAGAGGCTGTTGAACTCTTTCACGGCCTTCCTTAGTTCCTGTTTTGAAACGACAAGGTAAGTAATTGTGACAAATAAGGTATGGGTGGATAGAGTCAAATAAAGGATGGCGGCCTACCCAGCTTCGGGGGTTGTACATGGAAAATCCATCCCGCGGTTTAATGCGGGGGAACTCCTCTTCTTCCCCTTTGTACAATTCGGACAGTATCCTCGCCAAAGATGTGGCGGAGTTTGGACCTTTGCGACCGCAGCGAGAGGCATCGTCTTCTCCATTAAAGTGTCACATGGGTTTTCCCCTATATTGAAGTGGCTGCACTCCCCTTATTATACATATTGACATAACTTTGATTATTGCCAATCCTGATTTGGCCAGGGTTTTTATCCTGCTCATCAGGTAGCGGACTTCTCTGTTTCTTCAGTGGAGTATTGGTAAACTCAGGAAGGCCCGTCTGGACTGGGTCCGGAAGGGAAATGCCATTGACATAAAACCACTCTGAAGGCCAGTCTTCGGACGCCTTCTTTGGAGTACCGGACAGGTATCCGGTCTGGGCCATGCGCCATATTTCGGCTCCGCCCACTTGATATATAGATCCCTCCTAGTTGCGGGGGACGAGGCAAAATAACCTCTTCCATAGCTCGAAATGAGCTTCGCAGCCCAGGAACAGCTTGCAGAGGGCAACATAGCCCGCGATATGCAGTATGGAGGTGGGAGTAAGATTATGCAACTGGAGGCCGTAGAACTCCAGGAGCCCGCGGAGGAATGGGTGGATTGGAAACCCAACGCCCCTTAGCAGATATGGGACAAGGCATAGCCGCTCCCCCCGAGATGGATTAGGGAATCTTTCCGCTTGCTCCCCGCCATTATAGGTGGCTAGTCCGGATCGGACAGGGACCATGTATGCGGGCGGAAGGAACCCTTTGGTCTGCAGCTCTTTTAGGCGGCTGTGAGGGATGGAACACTTTTCCCAATCCCCTGGTTTCGAGCTAGGGGAGCAACGAGCAGGGCTGCGGCAACCGGTCATGATTGGATGGCCTCTTTTGGACGCGCTCTATGAAATGCTTGCTTGGGAGAAGGTGGTGTGATTTGGATCTAAGGATCCCTGTCTCCTCAAATAGTCGCCTTACCTACGGGATTAGGGTGGCAAATGTAAAAATCCCCCGGCCCCTCGTCTTCGATCGACACGTGGAGGTGGCCATTATTGAAGCTCAGAAGCCGAGGAGTACAACCTTACTGGGAGGCCAGGACACTATTCGCTACGACAGGTGCACTGGATTTGGAGAAGAACCCGCCTTGCAATGTCAAAGACAATCTGCGTGCCGGACTCATCGTCATTGAATCCTGGTTCGGGGGCTACTGAGGGAGTCCTGGATAAGGTGGTATCCGGACAGCCGGACTATATACTTTGGTCGGACTATTGGACTATGAAGATACAAGATAGAAGACTTCGTCCCATGTCCAGATGGGACTCTCCTTGGCGTGGAGGGCAAGCTTGGCTATTCAGATGTAGATCTCCTCCTCTTAAACCGACTATGTGTAACCCTAGCCCCCTCCGGTGTCTATATAAACCGGAGGGTTTAGTCCGTAGGACACAACAACAATCACACCATAGGCTAGCTTCTAGGGTTTAGCCTCTCTGATCTCGTGCTAGATCAACTCTTGTAATACTCATATCATCAAGATCAATCAAGCAGGAAGTAGGGTATTACCTCCATCGAGAGGGCCCGAACCTGGGTAAACATCGTGTCCCCAGCCTCCTGTTACCATTAGCCTTAGATGCACAGTTCGGGACTCCATACCCGAGATCCGCCGGTTTTTACACCGTCAACGCCTCCAGCTGCCGCCTTCACCGAGCCTCAGATAGCCGAGGTGCGAAATATTATCAGCCCCAACATGCTCAAGAAGGCGGTCTGTGAGCAGAACTCGATCCCATTACAGCAGATCAAGAACAAGGGACAGAAACGAAAGACTAACAAGGGCGCCGGTGCGAGCCAGCCGACACCAAGTACGATCCGTGCTCAGGACGGGCCACCTTCACCTAAGGATATCTCGAGGAGGGTGCATGTGGCGGGTAGGGCGATGCTACCGACAAATATGCTCAATGCTGCAACCGGTGCTATGCGGAGTCTGTATGAAAGTGTTCTTTCTTTGGAGAAGCGGCGTCTCTCCCAGAATGATGTGGCATACCCGGTTTTCGTGGCCAAGGTGCCAGAGGGCAAGGGCTTTGTGGATAGTGCCATCGGGGGTACGATCGTCCTGCAGTTTGATGACATCTTTGCTATGTTTAACCTTCATCCGCTGCACTACACCTTCGTTCGGCTATTTTCGCTGAGTATGGAGATGCGGATCATTAGAGACAAGACCCCGGACATCGTGATAGTCGACCCCTTCTACATGTGTGCCAAGATCTTGGGCAGCGCTGTGGACCGGCAAGTCGCGAGTTCACACCTCGAAGGCGTCATTCTGGCAAACCCAGATAAGGATAACTTCCTTGTGCCTTACTTTCCCGAGTAAGTCATCCCCTCACCGCCCCGTAAGATATGATTTCTTAGATTTCGATCATTCTTTTTTTTTCTAACATTCCGTGTTTTGTGCAGTGACACACATTGCACACTCATCCTCTTAAGCCCGAAATATTCCATGGCCACGTATTTCGACCCGGACCATGAGTCCAAGATAGACTACACAAATATCAAGAAAGTTCTTGATGATGCTCTCCTCGCCTACGCCACATCTGGAGGCACCTTTAAGAGGCCAGTTCGTAGGTACGGCAAGCACGTGTTAAACCACAATACGACGTTCCCCTGCGTCAAGCAGCCGCCTGGCGGTCAGAAGGATGCCTACTACGCCCTCCATCACATGCAGACGATCATAGGGGACCATAATCACCTTCTGCTACCAGATAATCTCTTGGGCCACACGCTTGTCGGCAATCCAGGATGCGGACATCAGACAAGAATTCTTTAGCATCCAGTCGGAGTTTGCGGAAATCATCCATCAAGATGTCCTTCGTACCTCGGGGCAGTTCTACCTCAAATATCAACCGTCCAACAGTGAGATAGAAACAACGCTACAAATGCAGGATGACAACGCCCGCGATTTCATGACCATCACGAAAGACGGCGGCTTCATCCATGCTCCGGTCCCATGAGTCGAGTCGAAAGTAGTGATGCTATGTAGTTCTGAATTGTCGATTGGCTCATGTTGTAATATTAAACTTTAATGAACTTGTATCTCTCTTTGGTTTGTACAGTCGTTCAACTTATATGTAATCGATGCTATTTATTAGTAGGACCATGAATCATGCTATTAATGTGTTGCTTTTCTCTTCCAGTCCTTTTGTTGCATACTTATATATTGCTTATGTATTGTCTGTGAACAGTTACTAACGTTTTCTTTGGCAAGTGCATAGAGATGCCGTCGTCATGTACAAGGGTAAGGTTCCCGGAGTCTACGACAACTGGGAGGAGTGCCGGAGGCAGGTTCACCGTATCAGCGGTAACAGTTACAAAGGGTACACCACTAGGGCGGAGGCGGAAGTTAGATACGCGCGCTATCTAGCGGGAGAGAGGAGGGAGCGTTGGAGGAACCGGATGAAGACCAGTTTCATCGCGATTATGCTCATCGTGATGACCGCAGCTCTCTTCTATGTGATGGTAGTTTAGATGATCGATATCGACTTGTAATGTGAAGACAAACTCACTACTCGCGGTTTCGAGACTTGTAATGTTATAACTTTGTTCGGTATTTGAAATTCGGAGACTAATATGATGAATTGTATTCAGAGACTAATCTTCTATTGTATTCGATAAATCTGCTGTTTATATGTTGTGATCTGTATATTATGTGCAGTAACATGTTTTGTAACCTGTGCAAATATCAGAAAAGAAGAAAAAAAATCCCTAATATTCATACTAATGGCGCACCACTCAGCACACTAATGGCGCACTGTAGAAAGGACACTAATGACGCATCACGCCCTAGTGTGTCATTAGTATACGAAAGCACATGGGTAAATATGGCCCCCTGGGAGGCATACTAATGGCGCACGGTGGGCTATACTAATGGCGCACTGCATGGTGCGCCATTAGTATTTAATTCTAATGGCGTGGTGCTAGTGGCGCACCAGTAGTGCGCCATTAGTAGGCAAAATTGGTGCGCCACTAGCAGGTCTTTTCCTAGTAGTGATGGATGTATCGTGATTTCTGTGAACTGTTTTTCCTTTGCACATTATGAAAATTGTTATACGATGGTATTGTAACTAGAGAACATTCTGTTGGTCCTGGTCGCATATGGACGGTTTATTTTTCTAGCCAAGTGGACCTCCATGGTTTAATTGCTTCTAGAAGATTTACAATCTTCCATCTGAAGATTGCGTAGCTTCATGAGCGTAGAACAGATCAATAGACCGCTATTACAGCAAGCCAGTTTTGGGCTATGTTGAGAATCTATGAGATTAATAACATTGGCTGCACGCTCATGAGCCCTAAAGTTGCGGACCCTAGAAATATGGAAAATCTTAATCTGAATGTGGCTTGGACGTAGCATCAAAGAAAGCAGCTAGCTGTGGAAGGCCTAATATCCCGATGAACAGGTTCATGTCGAAGATTCTTTGAAGCTGCTGCCGGAGCTAAGATCTGATTGTCCGTCAGGAGGGTGATGTGTTTGTTTCTCAAAGTTGTGGCGATCTGTGTGTGCAGCAACCTTGGAGCCTCTGCAGCTGTTGCTGATATGTAAATTCCTCCTTCCTTTATGATGTGCTCTTTTGCTGGTTGGATGAAGACCATTCCTTGCTTTAGCTGTTGCTGTAGATAAGCATCTACACACACTTCATATCCTGTGACACCTGATTCTGTTCTTCCTATATTTCCCCGCAAAAGATAATTGGTTCATTTTCTTCATGTCCTGACATTGTGGCAGCACCTGCATTCTCTGTGTACATTAATATAACCCCATGTCCGTTTCAAAAAGAAAAAAAATATATCACTCCATGTTTGTATCTGGCTGCTCAATGATTTGCTTCAGATCTTGGTTCCATGACGATCGATCATTCAGGGAAAAAAATATAAACACCTCGAAGTACTTGAGTTTGAACTTCTAAAAGATGATAATCAGAGACTCAACATGAAAGGGTGACCTTGATGCTATCAGTTGACATAAGGGGTGGAACCTTGACCATTGGACATTGATTGCATGAAATTCACAATTGGGTCAACTTTGCCGGCAAAAACACATTCCAAAATCATGATATGGCAATGGAAGAGTGACACTCAAAAAATGTATAGTACGTAGGTATAAACCATGTTTAAACTACGGTTTCGATGCTTGCATCGCTAGCACTTCTTGGCTTTGGTGGTGATGATGACGATGTTGAATAAAGATTCTTCGGATCCTTCCCTAACAAGGCCATCGGCCCTATGCTTGGAGATGGATTTGGAAGCCACTTTGTTCAAGCAAGGATGGCGTGGCGGCGCCATCCTCGTGGTGGACCTGTATCCTCAGGCTCCGCCATTGTGACGGCGTTCGCTCCAGCGTCGGCGCGGAGCTTGGGATGTAGTCTAGGAGCAGATGCAGATTGTGGTCTACATCAACGACATCTGGAAGACGGAACGTGTGCCGAGTTCATGGTTCGTGGATGGCAGGTATGGTTTCCTCCTTCGGCGTCTTAGTCATAGTGGAGTGCTAGATCTGGAGTTCGATGGCGTGTCTGGGGTGTTTCCCCGGTCTATTTCGGTCAACGACAATGGCTTCACTTTTGGTGAGCCAACTTGGAGGTCCGTAAAGCTGCATATCAGCGATGGAGCCGCATCGAGTTTGGGTGAGGGAGTGATTTGTCATTCTTTTCTTCGGTGGCTGTTGTGGTCGTGTCGAAGGCAGGTGAAAGACGTTGGTGTCAAGCTCAGAGATGTTCTACTATCTTTTCAGTTTTGTCATGTTGGTCATTACGTGACTTGTACTTTGATCTTTATAATATGAATGAGACACGTATTACCAACCCAAAACAAGATCAACGCTCATTCTCTGTTGGCCTGTTGGGTGTGGCATGTGATTAGGGCCTGTTGGGTATGGCATGAGATTAGGGGATATTTTTTATGTTCTTCAAATCACAACGAGAAAAGAAAAGAAAACGAACATACATTTCTAGGAGAAAAAAAATCCTCATCTAAAGTTCTTTTTTTTGACCCAGATCTAAGGTTCTTCTTTAGAAACGCAAGCTCGTCAAATTCTTTAAAAAAATACTGTGTCATCTAAGGCTCTTTTTAGAAACACGAGGTCATCTTGAATTTTTTTCGACGTCTCACAAACATAGTTTAAAAAACCAAACTAGCAACCGAATCGGCGAGGCTGTCCGTTTAGGTTTTTACTGGTCGAACAGCTGGTTCATCGGTCCATTTGCGACAAAAGATCAGAATGTTTTAAGGTAACTTACCAAATTTTGACCTCACATTAAAAGAATACACATAATATTAGATGTAAACCATTAATAAATCACAGTGTCATTAGCCTAGTTGGGTATTGAGCCTTTAGCATGTCTTGCCTCAAGTTTAGGTATTGGATTCCTTGTTGATGCAATTATTATTTTTGAACATTTTCCTTTTTTTACTAAATAACTGGTACACCTTAAAAAAACGAGAAAGGTGCCGGTTCCGGTTTGTCCGGTCGGACCACCAGTCCGGTCTAGTTTTTAAAACTATGCTCACAAGAACTTTTCCTTTTTCTTTTTGAGTAACCCTCGCAAGATCATCTAGACGAGTAACTTTTTTTGCTTGGGTGGTTCTTTTCTTTGGGGGAATTTGAGCGATCTAAATGGGTCTCTCTAGTCTAACTTAGCCCAGCCCAGCCCATGGGGTCAGTTGGTCATCCTCAAGGTT
Organism: Triticum aestivum; assembly: GCF_018294505.1. Taxonomy (NCBI): domain Eukaryota; kingdom Viridiplantae; phylum Streptophyta; class Magnoliopsida; order Poales; family Poaceae; genus Triticum; species Triticum aestivum. The sequence goes on along the minus strand of NC_057798.1, from coordinate 717,987,713 downwards.
GGAACAGACACCGCACCAACGCAAACCCTCACCACTCTCTCCTCCGCATCGCGCCATTCCCTCGCTGCCGGCGCCGCCGCCGCCATGCTCCGGCTCTGTCGCGGCGTCCTCGCCCAGCTCCTCTCTTCTCCCTCCATCTCTCCTCTACACCGCCTCCTCTCCGCCGCCGCGCCCGCTGCCCCCCCCCCCTCCCCCGCATTTACCCAAACCCTAGCTTCGCCGTGGAGGACTACCTCGTCTCCACCTGCGGCCTCACCCAAGCGTAGGCGCTCAAGGCCTCCACCAAGCTCTCCCACCTCAAGTCCCCCTCCAATCCCGACGCCGTCCTCGCCTTTCTCGCCGACCTTGGTCTCTCCGGGGCCAATTGTAGAATGCTATGGGAAAAGAAGATTGCACCTTGGGTGCTCTCCGATCTATACACTCCTATATATAGCTCAGGTTACAACAGGAGCACGGAGCGCCAGGTCGTGGCTACGTGCATGGATCGTGGGTGATCACATGCAGTACGTGCGCACGGGGAAGAGAAGTGAGAGACAGACTAGCTAACTGCTAACACCCCGCCGCAGTTTGAGTGTCGGGTGGCCTGATGCACAAACTGGACCGAAATTCCTCGAACGCCGGCATGGGCAGCCCCTTGGTAAGAACATCAGCGAACTGTTGGCTCATTCGCACATGCAGGACGCGCAGCTCGCCGAGGGCCACTTTCTCCCGGACGAAGTGCATATCAAGCTCGATGTGCTTGGTCCAGCGATGGTTCACAGGGTTGGCAGCCATGTAGATGGAGGATATGTTGTCGCAGAAGACAATGTTGGCCTTGCGCAGAGGAGTCGCTAGCTCGGCGAGAAGTTGTCGTATCCAGCAACTCTCGGCGACGGCGTTGGCGACGGCGCGATACTCGGCTTCCGCACTCGACCGGGACACGGTGGCCTAGCGTTTGGAAGACCAGGACACCAGAGCATCACCGAGGTAGACGGCATAGCCAGAAGTGGAACATCGCGTGTCCGGACACCCGGCCCAGTCGGCGTCGAAGTAGGCAACGAGGTCGAGGGAGGCAGCTGGTTGCAGACACAGTCCATGGGTGGTGGTGCCCCGAAGATAGCGCAGTATCCGCTTCACCAGTGCCAAGTGTGGGACACGCGAATCATGCATCACCAGGCAGCATTGTTGGACTGCGTAGGCAATGTTTGGGCGCGTCATGGTCATGTACTGGAGTGCGCCAACAAGGCTGCGGTACTCCACAGCGTCAGGCACCGGCGCGCCATCCGTCCCAGAGAGCTTCGAGCGGGTGTCGACAGGAGTTGAGATCGGCCTGCAGGCTTGCATGTTGGCGCGCTCAAGCAGCTCCTCGGCGTACTTCCGTTGGGAGAGGAAGAACCCGTCGGCCGTGCGTGTGACGGTGATGCCGAGGAAGTAGTGAAGTGGACCGAGATCTTTCATAGAGAACTCAGTCGAGAGCCGGCGCTGGAGTTGGTGAAGAAGCACGGTCGACGAAGCAGCGAGAATTATGTTGTCGACATAGAGGAGCAGGTAGGCGGCGCCGTCGTCGTTGTGGAGCACGAATAGGGACGGGTCCGCCCGAGAGGTGATGAAGCCGATGCTGCGGGCGAACGCCGCAAAGCGCGCGAACCAGGCGCGTGGCGCTTGCTTCAAGCCGTAGAGGGAGCGATCGAGCAGGCAGACATGGTCGGGGCGAGTCTCGTTAATGAAGCCAGCTGGTTGTTGGCAGTACACTGCTCCATCAAGTGGCCATGCAGGAAGGCATTGTTGACGTCCATTTGATGCACGGGCCATCGGCGGGACGCTGCAACGGTGAGGACAACACGGATCGTGGCCGCCTTGACGACTGGTTAGAAGGTCTCATCGAAGTCGACACCGGGGCATTGGGAGAAGCCGCGAACCACCCATCTGGCCTTGTAGCGTTCGAGCGTGCCGTCAGCCTTGAGCTTGTGCCGAAACAGCCACTTGCCAGTGACAATGTTGGCACCGCGTGGCCGCGGTACGAGCCTCCGGGTCTTGTTCTCCATGAGGGCCATGTACTCCACCTCCATCGCAGCCAACCAACAAGGATCACGCAAGGCAGCACGCATGGTTTTTGGGATCGGGGATATGTCAGGTGTGGTCGAGGTGGTGAGACTCTGGTGATACTTGGGGTTGGCTAGGAACTTCCCGGCTTGCGTGCACGTCTGCATGGGGTGGGTTGAGATGGGAAAGGCACGGCGGCGAGGCGGCGGTGAGGTTGGTGGCGAGGCAGTGGAGGTACTGGTGACAGAAGTTGCTGCCGAGTCCATGAGATCGAGTGTTGTGGGAGCGGAGTTGATCGACACGGGTTCGGGTGTCATGGGCGCGGGGGCGGCTGGTGTGGGTTCGTGTGTAGTAGCGGTTCATGGAGGAGACAGCGTGAGGGCTGCCATGGCAGCGGGTGCAGGCGTCGGCGTGGATGTGTCCACGGTAGGGGGGTTAGAGGAGCGTGATGGACAAGCGGTCCGGGGTTGTTGGGGAACGAAGGGAAGGGTTGTCAGTTCGTCGAGAAGGGACGACTCTGGCTTGGTGTGGCCGCTCGTCATGGTGTGGAAAGGGAACGTGCCCTCGTCGAAGACGACATGCCGCGAGGTCACCACACGCCCAGTGGTACGGTTGACACACCAGTATCCCTTGTGCTCGTGCGAGTACCCGAGGAAGACGCACGTCGCTGAGCGTGGGGCTAGCTTGTGTGGGGTTGTAGTGGTGAGATTCGGGTAGCACAGACAACCAAACACGCGCAGCGAGGTGTGGTGGGGGTGAGCACCGTAGAGCAGGAAGAACGGCGAGTGGTCGTTTCAAGGACGGCATGGCCGTCGGTTGAGGAGGAATGTGGCAGTTTTAAGTGCTTCGGCCCAGTAGGAGTATGGTATGTGGGCATGGATGAGGAGTGAGCGCGTGATGTCATTGAGAGTGTGGAGCGCGCGCTCCGCCCGCCCGTTCTGTGGTGATGTGTAAGGGCAGGACATGCATAGCTGGGCGCCGAGCGAGGAGAAGAGAGTGCATGAGGAGGCGTTCTCAAACTCCTTACCGTTGTCCGTTTGGACAGCGAGTATGGGTAGGTTGAATTGAGTGTGTGCGAAGGCGAAGAACATGTGGATCATGGGAAGAACATCAGATTTTTGCCGTAAGGGGAAAGTCCAGGCAAAGTGACTGTAGTCCTCTAGGATAAGTAGATAGTATTGGCAACTGGAGTTGCTCTACACGGGAGAGGTCCATACATCACAGTGCACTAACTGAAATGGAAAGAAAGCTACATGTCCAGATGAACCGAACGGGAGCCTAGTGCTCTTCCCTAGCTGACACGCATGACAAACACCAGAGGCGGAGTGGTCGGAGTCGACGCCCGTGAGACGAAGAGTGCGGCCAAGGGCGTCTCCACCGAGATGGCCAAGACGCTGGTGCCACAGATCGCGGGTGGTGATGGTGAGCGTGGGGTGATCACGGGATGTGGGGGTGGATGACATGGTGTAGAGCTCGTCATCGTCCGAGTTACAGCGGAGGATCACCCTCTTCGTTCTTCGATCCTTGACAGAGAAACCGAAATCATCAAATTCAACATTTAAATGGTTATCACGAGCTAAAGCTTTGACAGAGATTAGATTTCTAATGAGGTGTGGTGAGACAAGAACATTGCGGAGAGAGATAGGCGAGGCTGAGGTTGGGATGGTGGTGTGGCTGGTGTGCGTGGTCGCAAACGTGGTCCCGTCGCCGACAACAATGCGAGATGGAGTATGGGGAAAGGAGGACGAGAGCATACTGGACGAGGAGGCCATATGAGAGGCCGCCCCTGTATCGAGGTACCAATCTGCGGTTGGCGGCGACTGCTGCTGCTATTGCATCGTCATGGAGTTCAGGGCATGGATGAGCGCGCCCTGGTCCCATGCAGGGGTGGTATGGTTGTAGAGCCCGGTGTTGGGGGCGCCGTAGAGCGGGTGGGCTGTTGGAAATATGCCCTAGAGGCAGTAATAAAATGGTTATTATTATATTTCCTTGTTCATGATAATTGTCTATTGTTCATGCTATAATTGTATTAACTGGAAACCATAATACATGTGTGAATACATAGACCACAACATGTCCCTAGTGAGCCTCTAGTTGACTAGCTCGTTGATCAATAGATGGTTATGGTTTCCTGACCATGGACATTAGATGTCATTGATAACGGGATCACATCATTAGGAGAATGATGTGATGGACAAGACCCAATCCTAAGCATAGCACAAGATCGTGTAGTTCGTTTGCTAAAAGCTTTTCTGATGTCAAGTATCATTTCCTTAGACCATGAGATTGTGCAACTCCCGGATACTATAGGAATGCTTTGGGTGTATCAAACGTCACAATGTAACTGGGTGGCTATAAAGGTGCACTACAGGTATCTCCGAAAGTGTCTGTTGGGTTCGCATGAATCGAGACTCGGATTTGTCACTCCGTATGATGGAGAGGTATCTCTGGGCCCACTCGGTAATGCATCATCATAATGAGCTCATTGTGACTAAGTAGTTAGTCATGGGATCATGCATTACAGAACGAGTAAAGTGTCTTTCCGGGAACGAGATTGAACGAGGTATTGGAATACCACGATCGAATCTCGGGCAAGTAACATACCGATTGACAAAGGGAATTATATATGGGATTGATTGAATCCCCGACATCTTGGTTCATCCGATGAGATCATCGTGGAACATGTGGGAGCCAACATGGGTATCCAGATCCCGCTGTTGGTTATTGGCTGGAGAACGTCTCGGTCATGTCTGCATGGTTCCCGAACCCGTAGGGTCTACACACTTAAGGTTCGGTGACGCTAGAGTTGTTATGGGAAATAGTATGTGGTTGCCGAAGGTTGTTCGGAGTCCCGGATGAGATCCTGGACATGACGAGGATCTCCAGAATGGTCTGGAAGTGAGGTTTGGTATGTTGGACGAAGGGTATTGGAGTCTGGAATTGTTCCGGGGGTACCAGGTGATGAGCAGCGTGTCCGAAAGGGGTTTCGGAGGCCTCGGCAAGCGTTGGGGGGGCCTTATGGGCCAAGTGGAGGGGGCACATCTGCCCACTAAGGGGCTGAGCGCCCCTCCCACCCCATCTCACGTAACCTGGAGAGGTTGGGGCGCCTCCCCTAGGGCAGCCACCCCTCCCGTCTTGGGCGGCAAGTTTCCTAGGGGGTGGGGGCGCCTAAACCCATCTAGGGTTTCCCCTGGCCGCCGCCCCCTCCTCTAGATCCATCTAGAGGGGCCGGCCCCCTCTCTCCTCTTCCCCCTATATATAGTGAGGGGGTGGGAGGGCAGCCACACCCTTCCCTTGGCGCATCCCTCCCTCCTCCAACACTTCCTCCTCCTCCGTAGTGCTTAGCGAAGCTCTGCCGGAGAACCACGAGCTCCACCACCACCATGTCGTCGTGCTGCGGAGTTCTCCCTCAACTTCTCCTATCCCCTTGCTGGATCAAGAAGGAGGAGACGTCCCCGGGCTGTACGTGTGTTGAACGCGGAGGCGCCATCCGTTCGGTGCTAGATCGGATCTTCCGCGATTTGAATTGCTGCGAGTACGACTCCATCATCTGCGTTCTTGTAACGCTTCCGCATCGCGATCTTCAAGGGTATGAAGATACACTCCTCTCTCTCTTGTTGCTAGAATCTCCATAGATTGATCTTGGTGATGCGTAGAAAATTTTGAATTTCTGCTACGTTCCCCAACAGTGGCATCATGAGCTAGGTCTATTGCGTAGATTCTATGCACGAGTACAACACAAGTAGTTGTGGGTGTTGGTTTGTTCAATTTGCTTACCGTTACTTGTCCTATCTTGTTTCAGCGGTATTGTGGGATGAAGCGGCCCGGACCGACCTTACACGTACGCTTATGTGAGACAGGTTCCACCGACTGACATGCACTTGTTGCATAAAGGTGGCTAGCGGGTGCCAGTCTCTCCCACTTTAGTCGGATCAGATTCGATGAAAAGGGTCCTTATGAAGGGTAAATAGCAATTGGCATATCACCGTTGTGGCTTTTGCTTAGGTAAGAAACATTCTTTCTAGAAACCCATAGCAGCCATGTAAAACATGCAACAACAATTAGAGGACATCTAACTTGTTTTTGCAGGGTATGCTATGTGATGTGATATGGCCCAAAAGAATGTGATGAATGATATGTGATGTATGAGATTGATCATGTTCTTATAATAGGAATCACGACTTGCGCGTCGATGAGTATGACAACCGGCAGGAGCCATAGGAGTTGTCTTAATTTATTGTATGACCTACTTGTCATTGAATAACGCCATGTAGTTACTTTACTTTATTGCTAAATCGTTAGCCATAGTAGTAGAAGTAATAGTTGGCGAGACAACTTCATGAAGACACGATGATGGAGATCATGGTGTCATGCCAGTGACGAAGGTGATCATGTCGTGCCTCAAGATGGAGATCAAAGGCGCAAGATGATATTGGCCATATCATGTCACTTTATGATTTGCATGTGATGTTTGTCATGTTTACATCTTATTTGCTTAGAATGACGGTAGCATAAATAAGATGATCCCTCTTAAAATTTCAAGAAAGTGTTCCCCCTAACTGTGCACCATTGCGAAAGTTCATTGTTTCGAAGCACCACTACTAGGCAAAGGCCTACTAATGGCGCACCGGTTTTGCCTACTAATGGCGCACTACCGGTGCGCCATTAGTAGCACGCCACTAGAATTTTTTACTAATGGCGCACCATTGGTGCGCCATTAGTATCTGGTATACTAATGGCACACCAAGCAGTGCGCCATTAGTATGTAACACCATGCGCCATTAGTATGCCTCCCGGGGGGGCATATGTAACCATGTGCTTTGTCATACTAATGGCGCACTCTGCCTTGATGCGCCATTAGTATGAATATTTGGTTTTTTTTTGCTTTTCTGATTTTTGCATAGGTTACAAAATATATTATTGGACAGAATATAGACAGCAGCACACAGCAACAACAGATTCATCGAATACAATAGAAGATTAGTCTCCGAATATAATTCATCATATTAGTCTCCGAATTCAAAAGACCGAACAAAGATAAAACATTACAAGTCTCAAGACCGCGAGTATCGAGTTTGTCTTCACATTACAAGTCGATATCGATCATCTAAACTACCATCACATAAAAGAGATCTGCGGTCATCACGATGAGCATCATCGCGATCAAACTGGTCTTCATCCGGTTCCTCCAACGCTCCCTCCTCTCTCCCGCTAGATAGCGGGCGTATCTAGATTCGGCCTCCGCCCTAGTGGTGTACCCTTTGTAACTATTACCGCTAAAACGGTGAACCTGTCTCCGACACTCCTCCCAGTCATCGTAGACTTCGGGAACCTTACCCTTGTACACGACATACGACGACATCTCTATGCACAAGCCAAACAACAGACAACAGACAATACATAAGCAATATGTAAGTATGCAAAAAAAAGGATCGGAAGAGAAAAGCAAGACATTAATAGCACGATTCATGATCCTACTAATAAATAGCATCGATTACATCTAAGTTGAATGACTGTCCAAACCAAAGAGACATACGAATTCATTAAAGTTTAATTACAACATGAGCCAATCAATGTTTCAGAACTACACATCACTACTTCCGACTCGACTCATCGGACAGGAGCGTGGATGAAGCCGTCGTCTGTCGTGATGGTCATGAAATCGCGGTCGTTGTCACCCTGCATTTGTAACGTTCCATCTATCTCATTGTTGGACGGTTGATATCTGAGGTAGAACTGCCCCGAGGTATGAAGGACATCTTGATGGATGATGTCCGCAAACTCCGACTGGATGCGAAAGAATACTTGTCTGAGGTCCACGTCCTGGGTTGCCGACAACCTCACGGCCCAATCTTTGAGACTATCTGGTAGCAGAAGTTGATGATGGTCCCTTACGATCGCCCGCATGTGATGGAGGGCGTAGTAGGCATCCTTCTGACCGCCAGGCGGCTGCTTGACGCAGCAGAAATTCGTATTGTGTGAGAAGGTGTGCTTGCCGTACTTACGAACTACCCTGGTGAAGGTGCCTCCAGATTTGGCGTAGCCGGAGAGAACATCATCAAGAACTTTCTTGACATTTGTGTAGTCTATCTTGGAGTTACGGTTCGGGTCGAAATACGTGGCCATGGAATATTTCGGGCTTAAGAGGATGAGTGTGCAATGTGCGTCACTGCACAGAACATGGAATGTTAGAAAAAAAAAAGAATGATCAAAATCTAAGAAATCATATGTTACGGGGCGGTAAAGGGATGACTTACTCGGGAAAGTAAGCCACAAGGAAGTTATCCTTATCTGGATTTGCCAGAATGACTCCTTCGAGGTGTGAACTCGCAACTTGGCGGTCCCCAGCGCTGCTCAAGTGCTTGGCACGCATGTAGAAGGGGTCGACTATCATGATGTCTGGGGTCTTGTCTCTAATGATCCGCATCTCCATACTCAACGAAAACAGCCAAATGAAGGTGTAGTGCAGCGAATGAAGGTTAAACATAGCAAAGATGTCATCAAACTACAGGACGATCGTACCCCCGATGTCGCCATCCACAAAGCCCTTGCCCTCTGGCACCTTGGCCACGAAAACCGGGTATGCCACATCATTCTCTCTGAGACGCCGCTTCTCCAAAGAAAGAACACTATCGTGCAGACTCCGCATAGCAACGGTTGCAGCATTCAGCATATTTGGCGGTAGCATCGCCCTACCGGCCACATGCACCCTCCTCGAGATATCCTTAGGTGAAGGTGGCCCGTCCTGAGCACGGATCGAACTCGGTGCCGGCTGGCTCGCACTGTCGCCCTTGTTAGTCTTTCGCTTCCGTCCCTTGTTCTTGATCTCCTGTAATGGGACCGAGTTCTGCTCACAGACCGCCTTCTTGAGCGTGTTGGGGCTGATAATATTTCGCACCTCAGCTATCTGAGGCTCAATGAAGGCGGGAGCTGGAGGCGTGTCCTGAGAACTGAACGCCAGACGACGCCTGTTGCAATTAGATTTCTCCGCCGTACCAGCTAGATCGCGGTCGTCTTGGTTGGGTTCTTGAGAAAGAGGCCCACAGAACTCGTCAGTGTACCCATGTTCGGCAAAGTACTTATCAACTTTGGTAAATGTACCGTCGTCGTGGTCGTCTTCGTCCGGATCCTGTGCCATAGGGCTGTCCGGATCCTGTGCCATAGGGATGTCTGGCAGGTCCGGTAGCGTTGCGGCGTTCTTGCATGGCTTGGCGCCGGCACGACTGCGGTCTTGTCTGTGGGGTGGTGTCCCCCGCCCTCAAACGAATCTGGCTCTTCGGCCAAAGTAGGGGCCAATTTACACAGGCGCTGAGGGTCATCTCATCTTCTTCATCGGCCCCAGCGGGTCGAATCGAAGGTAACAGCTCGTCGCAGCCTGGCAGCACCCGAACCACTTCAACCCTATACACTATGGGTGCCATCGGATTACCGTGGAACATGTGGTTGCCCGGTTGAACGATTCTGCCCTTGGCGACATCGACCAACTCGGCGCCCACGAAGTGCAGAAGAGTGCAAGGAACATCGGCGCCGCCCTGCGAAAACATGTACAGGGCGTCAGGGATGCCCAGGCAAAGGCAAGGAGATGAAGTCATCTGCCGAGAGGCTTAGTTACCGTGATGCCGTCGAGCTCGGCTAATGTCGAGGCACCGCCAACGGTGGGCGTGCAACTGACGGAGGGGGCGCTTGCTGGCAAGGTGTCGGCCGGCGTACACCCGGGTGCATTAAGCTCCAGTGCCCGTGCCGGTGCCGGAGACACGAATACCGCCTCCGTCGGAGACACCAATGGTGTCGCCGCCAGAGACACCAATGGCGCCACCGGAGACACCAATGGTGCCGCCTGCACGCTGTGCAAGTTGCTGGCCGTGAAGCTGGGAATCGGGGGAGGCCCCTATTGGCCGCCAGCAATCCACGTCGTCAGCCCATGAATCAACGTAGGCACCATGGCGTTGAGCTTCGTTCCCAGTTGTTGTTCCACTTGCTCTTGGACAAGCTCCAGAATCCGCACCACTTGTGCCTTGAGTTCTTCAACCTCGCGCGTCTGGCTTTTCGAGCTGGTCTTTTTCTCCTTCCGCACACCAGCGGTATAGTATGACCCCCATTTTGTGGACAAGCCTTTGCCTACCACACGACCAGCTGACGTCGGCTTAGTGAGCTTATCCTTGTTTTTCATTACGTTCAACGCCCTATTTAAAGGGGTGTCGAAAGGGGAGCTCTGAGACGACCCCGCGCTACTGCTTTCAGTGTCTTGCGAAAGGAACATGAACCATTTAGAAATATTGGGGATTAATTAGAGTGCAACCATATGGAGCTAATTACGCGAGGGTGTGTTCCTTACCAGAACAAGCTCAAGCGCCCTGGTCTTCGGATCCGTGGTAAGCTCCTTTGTTATCGGGTCCTCCTTGTACCGGGCCCTGACATAGTTCCTGGTCTTCTTGTTACCGCTGTATTTCTCGAAGCGGGGCGGTAGGCCTTGCTCGGCACGCTCCGCGTCCTCCTTGTCCCATATAGGCTCCGCCACTCTGTAACCGCCGGGACAGAGTTTGTGTTCCCCTAAGTTCAACTCCCGCATTTCTTTCCCGCACTGACTTGATTCGGAGGTTGCACTGCTCTCACACTTGATCTTGAACTCCTTGTACTCATCTTCGCTCATCAAAGGATATTTCGCGTTGATCTTCTCATAACTATCACCTTTATCAATCATTCTCTTCACCGTGCTTCTCCAAGTAGACAGGGCCGTGCTCATCTTCGTGAGGGCGGCACTGTTCACTTTATTCCCTAAGAGGTGTGTGTTTTCAAATTCGGTGGGGAACTTGTATCGTTCGTGCAGCTTTGTGAAGAGGAGGTTGCGCAAATTCCCTCGGTCCTTATGCCTAAGGTTCTCGGTGTTGATTGAGACGATGCTCCGGAGAATGCACCCAAGATGAACCGAGTACCCCTTGACTATATGTTTGGGCTCCGTTGGATTCCCGTCGGAGTCCACTTGAGTGCATTCCTCCTTGACGGTGCGGAGCGCATTCGGGCGCCGGTCCTTCCTTTGCTTCTTCGGTTGGCTGCCATCTGTGTGTGCGCCGCCATCATCAGTGGTGGCATCCTCGGCGGCACCATCAGTGGTGTCATCCCCGACGCCACTAGGGGTTGTGTAATCAGGATCAGTATCATCCGCGGCGTCCTGATAGCAGTGAGGTTGTTCCTCCATCTCCTGGGACAGCTCCTAGAATTACTTGCCGCCCGAACCACTGGCCTCATCGTTGTGGGCCATGTTTCGCTCTAAATAGGAAAAAAGTTTGGCCAAAAAGTTGGTTATTGTCAAGGAACAAGATCATGGTCTCATCATTTAGGGTTTGTCGACACCGAGGCACCCTAAAAGCCTAAGCTTTCATCATTTATGGTTTGTCGACACTGAGGCACCCTAAAAGCCTAAGCATACATCATTTAGGTTCTCATCGACACCGAGGCATCCAGGGCAGCCAAGTTAAGTTTTCTTCATTTAGGGTTTATCGATGCCGAGGCACCCTAGGTTGGGCCTAATCACTTGGCGCTAATCACTTGGCTCTATTGCCACCTATGTTGGGTTTATCATCTAGGGTTTATCGATGCTAAGGAGAATTCTAAGTTGGGCCTAATCACATGGCTCTATTGCCACCTATGGTTTAATGCAGCAAGAATAAAGGGGCAGTTGATCCTACTTAATTAAGTACTAAGATACCCCGGCTCATGAATTAGTCGCAAGTACCCCATATGTCCTATTTTTAGCAAAGTCATGCTAAAATTCACGGAAAATTTCAGCATGACCTTTGCTGAAAATAGGACATATGGAGTACCCGAATTTGCCGGAACGGAAGTTAATCAACATTCCGGCAAACTCAAGGGCCTCTCGGGGTACCTGCAAATTCATCACGACACGATGGTCGGAGACAAAACCCAGCAAACTAGCACCACAATGTGCCTCTACTTTCATATGGATGAATAGGCCACAGACCATACGGTCCTCTGCTTTCATATGGACAAAAATCAGCTCAACTTATGTGAGCTTCCATTCCAGATCTAATAGCAGCAAGTTGTTCACTTGTAGCTGAACTTATGTGAGCTGCCTTCAAGAAAAGAAATCCACAGTGGCACATCTGCTCTGTGAATACATTGGCAAGAAACAAAACAACACCTAGTACCATCCATCTGCTATGGCCGTATCATGCAATTTAACTAAGCACTAACAGGTAATTATATAACTGAAAACTTGGCACGTACGTGTCACTTAGCTTGGGCAAGCAACATACCTCGTCTTCTTGGTTAGTCCAAACAAGCTGTATGCTGAGCCTCAACTCACCACATGCACATTTTACAACACCCATGAAATGAAAAACTAAACATAATTGTCAACCAACAAAACCAAAACACAAACAGGACTTCAAATTTTCACGATCAGGAAGAAAAACAGGGTTTTCAACTACTATATTCAGTTTCATGGCATAAGTTGAACAGTTGAAAAAGAACAAGCTTCATTTAAATATCTTGCTACTAACAAACATAACTAATGTCAGTACTCAAAAAATAGAGTGACCACACAGGGAACAAACAAACTATTCACTTTTTATTTCTTCAGAATTGGACCAGACAGAGAACAACTCCTTGGAAGCAAACTGAAACCATGCTGAAACTATACTGAAACCATGCTGAAACTTTACTAAAACTACTCCTTGCAATCAAACTGAAACTACTCCTTGGAAGCAAATTGTCTTGGAAGGAGTATTGTGTGCACAAATCTACTCCAACTAGTTGCTTTCACTTAGAAATTGTTAGCACAAACAGCATGAGTCATTCTTCAGACCGTTACAAATAGAAACAATGGCAACCAAGGTTAAAAACCAACAATCCTGTATATTATTCTGAAACTTGATATATTGAAATCACTTAGCACTCTCTTTATGTGTTCATTCAACACTTAAAATTGAGGAAAATAATACCAACTAGGATCGGTATGACCTTCGTTTTTCATTTTCTGTATGATCAATTAAATCTTCCACAAGCTTATATGAAAAGGTTCAGCAACTTGAAACGTAACTCTTGCTTGGTGTTCCAAATCATTTCATTTATATTTTAAATAACAGTAGGAATTATTTCATAATAGAATTTACCCGATGGGGGCGACGGGTGCATGCGACAGAGGGGGGAACGGGCGGGGGTGGAGGAGGCTCACCACTATTGCAAACCAAACAAGTAAGTAGAGCACATGTATATACTTGTATCACTGTCTTGGAGCCAACAAACGCCTCAATTTTTCTCCAACCGTGATCGAACCTGTTACGCAGAAACACAAACAGAGAGATACATGTAACTAACGAGGACAGATAGACAAGGTAACAAGAACTCCACAGCTCAATTAAGCCTATGCTTCTTCTTTCACTCTCCTGCATAAAGTTATTGTTACTACCTGGGAGGGATTATATGCTTGTTTACCACTACTAATACCATTTTTTAATATAATCTTCATTCTCCTGCTTTTTCTTTTCTTACAAGTGTTGATGCCAAAACATTGCAACCCTGTAGTTCAAGATCAGAGTCAAAATTGACCTACACGATTGTTTACCACTACTAAGACATGGATCTAATAGCTATCTCCCCCCTTGTTCCTCATGCCTTACTTGAATTTAGAGAAGAGAGAGCTCAGATCCTATAACAGGGATCTCTCTGGAAGATATGTGTTAACCAATTTCGGCCAGTATAACCAACACAAAGCTCCTGCTCTCTCAAATTGCAGATAAAACAACTTAATCTACAATTTGCTAACATGTTTAAACGAAAACATTTGCTCATGAAAAATATTCAACCTACAATTTGTAAACATTTTCCCTTAGAGGCATTATCACAAACACCTATCAAGCACAATCCTCTAAAATCACGCAGCAAGCAAGAAATAACTATCATTATATTCCCACAGTATCGAATCTACATCAAGTACTCATCCAGTAAAAAAATCAGGAAAAAAATTGAACAGAGGATGCAAGAGGAAGGAGGGAGGGGGGATGAGGGAAGAGGGAGGAAGGACGAAGGAGTGGGGATACCTACCTACGGACTGGTCGCCGGCGTAGCTCCGGGCGGCAGCGTGCTGGGCAGGAGCACCTGCTCCAGGGAGGGGGGCGCCGCTGGTGGGAGCGGCTGCTTGATGGGGGGAGGCGCTGCTGGGGTCCTGTACCGGAGGCGGGGCAACAGAGGGTTCGGCCGGCTGGGCGCGCCGCGGCGGCGGGCCGGCAGCGGCGGCGGCGGCTAGGAACCCTAGCT